>NC_141602.1:29162679-29359805 GCF_047967505.1 Dipteris shenzhenensis
AACCAATCCTCCATTAAAATTGAAACATGATGTTAACAGGCACAAACCATTCCACTCGAACTTCAAAACAGAAATCCTAGCCACCACAAACTTAAAAAGCAAGCAGATACACTTGAAGCTCAAAATTCATAAGAGAACTCAACACAACCGACTCGAAATATGGCTACAATAACCTCAGTGGAAATCCAGCATCTACAAAAAAAATTTACTAAATTCTCAAAAATAGAGACATAATCTAGTATATTTACATAGAAGCCCATTTTTAATACATGTAAAGGACTTCCTATTTCAAACTATAGTAAAGTCATACTATTGAAGGACTCTTAATTCATAGCATATATTACTCAATTTTTTTTGTTTTCAAAGCATTACTAATTTTTTTCAATACACATAAAATATTTCATGTATGAACTATTATTAAAAAATGCTTTTAAAAATTTCATGTTTTTTACCTGCCCTCACCCATAGCTGTCCTCCCAAAACCCCAACCGGGTTCCCCACGTTGTACGTAATCCCTGAAGAGTATGACCTCATATTAGAAGAAGTAGAAGATGAGGTCCCGAGTGACCCACCTAGCGGCTCAAAGGAGGAAAGTACCTCATACAGTAATGCAGAGCTGTAGACTTCCACTATTTTGGCAATTTTGGAGAATGTCTCTTTGAGACAGATTTTGCTTAAGCATACTTTTGGAGATAGATTTTGCACTCTCTTTTTGTACATGAGAACTCTTGTTTAACAATAGTATTTTTGGCGATATTTTTTATAAATGAAAACCTTCTTGGATTCCACTTGTCTGTCATAAATATTTGTCCTTTCAAACCTGGCTTTTCATAATTGTCCTAAGTATTCCACTTGTCCTTTCATAATTGTCCGTTTTGCATTGATGTCATTTCATAATTCTCTTAAGTCATTAATTGTCTTTTCATAATTTCTTGAGTTTGAATTTCATAATTGTCTTAAGTAATTAATTGCCTTTCTGCTTCTTACCCGCTCTTGTTTTGTTTTTGTTTTTGTGTTTGTTTCTACGATTGCCCAATCCCCCCAAATTATGTTGAGATATCTAACTCCACTCATGATATGCCAGGGTGACCGTTGTGCATTTATATCACCGACTTGTTAGTTGCAGATGTGGTTGGTACACTGCCCATGAATAATAGCTGGATGACAGCTATCTTTATGTACTCTAGTTAGTGGCTCAGTTAGTATGCCACCTTAGTTAGTTGAGTTTGGTTTGAGACCCACATATAGGGTTCATCTATTCTTTTGTACTTAGAGTTCTTTTGGCTTTCACAACTAAGAAGAGGAAAACTGTTTTCAGCCTCCACCTTTGTGTATATTCCCCAATTGTGTATGTGAGAAAGCTACAAGTGAGACTCCTTCCTTCTCTCCCACTCTCTTCACATGGTATCAGAGCTCGGTTCGTGGTAAGGAGCTCAAGAAAGCAAAATGAGTTCACGGTGTCCTAGTGAGAGGATCAGTGTTACTTTACTTTTTTTCGAGTTTGGGAGCAAATCTCTGTAGGTAGCACAGCCGAAAAGTGCAAGAGTGCTTTGTCTCAAATTGGGATGCCGTTCATAGTGTGGAGAAATTATTTTTTTGATTCGAGGCCATTTCGGGGCTCATTTTGGTGGCGGAAGTTTTCTATAGGCACTCAGGAAAGTGCCCTGTGTGACCACTGTTCTGTAGGTCGGTGAAAAGTTATCATAGAAATTCCATTGTATGCCTGTGCACAAAGATATTGGGAGTGACAGAATCATTCTTATTGCCTGTTGATGCATAATCGCCACTAGGAATGTCTGTGTGGTCAAATACCACTCTCGTCAGTTTTGTAGATTTGCCCTTATGAGGTAGAAGTTGTGTTTTCTGCGGTGACAGAATATTTTGTAGTGTTCTATAATGGCGTCTGATGCTCTTTCACAGATTGTCACTGAAAAGCTTGACAAGAACAATTTCCAAGCATGGAAGTTTAAAATGACGAATTTCCTTAAGGGAAAAGGCTATTGGGAGTTCATTACTGGAGCTGAACAAGAACTAGTTACTCCTAATGTTCCCAATCAACAGGAGTTGCAGGCATTTAAAGGCTGGCATGAAAGAGCCAGAAAAGTTATGTACTAGCTGTCTATCAATATTTCAGATTCTATGATTGTGCATATTTAGGATGCAAGCATGTCGAAGGAGGTGTGGAATACTTTGACAAAAATGTATAGCACAAATACGCAAGCCAGGAAAATGCAGCTCAAGCAAGAGTTGCATAATACGCAGAGAGAAAATATGAGCATCAATGACTACCACATGAAGGTGAAGAAGATTGCACATGCACTTGCTTCTATTGGGTCACTAGTGAAAGATGATGATTTAGTTTCTGTGACCTTGAATGGTCTAGGAAAGGATTATGCACAATTCCGGACGTCCATTGCCATCCGTGAGAATTTTATTGATTTTGAGGAGTTGATTGCTCTTCTAATTTCTGAAGAGCAAAGAAATGGTGGTGCATCTTCTTCAGGAGGAACTTCAAAAGAAGCTGTCTTCTACTCAAAGCTGGAAGAGGTAGAGGCAAAGGTAGAGCAGGCGGATTTGAAGGCCACGATAGAAATTAGAATATGCAGCAAATTCAAGAAAACTAGTCCTATGGAGGAGGACGTGGTAACTTTAGAGGCAAGGGAGCCAAAGAGGTCGTGCTGGATGGCAAAGAGGCCAAAATGCCAACAAAAATGTTGAATGCTACTACTATGGTAAAATGGGTCATATGGTTAAAGATTGCTATAAAAAGAAGAATGACATGCCTGAATTGAGTTCAGCAATGTTTGCACATGGGACCAGTGTAGTTGCAGATATTTATATCTGGCATAAATGCATTGGTCATGTTAATGTACAGTGACTTAAATTAATGCAGGCCCAAAATATTGTTTCAAGATTACGTAAGTTCAAGGTTGAAGAAATGCATAAGGTATGTGAAGCCTGTCAATTTGGAAAAATGGTAAGGAAACCATTTCCTAGACATGTTCAAGAGAGTAAGAGGCCATTGGAATTAATCCAATCTGATGTGTGGACTACTAAAGCTACATTTATTGGAGGATGTCATTATTTTGTCACTTTTATTGATGACTCCAGCAGAAAAGTTTGGGTGTATTTTATGAAAAAGAAAAGTGAAGTGTTTGGGCATTGCAAAGCTTTTAAAGCTATGGTTGGAAAAGAAACAGGCCTGCAAATAAAATGCCTAAGGTCAAATGGAGGGGGAGAGTACCTCTCAAATGAGTTTGCAAGTTTTCTGCAGGAGGATAGCATAAAGCATCAATATTCATGCAGTCATACCCACAACAAAATGGACTTGCAGAAAGGAAAAACATGCATATTGGAGAGGTATCTCATGCCATGCTCAACGAAAAAGACCTAGTAGATTATTATTGGGTTAAAGTAGTTGCTACAGCAGTCTACATAATGAACAGGACTCCCAGTACAGCAATACATGGCATGACACCAGACAACAGGTATATTGGTAGGAAACCAGATATTTCTAATTTGAAAGTTTTTGGTTGCATTGCCTATGTTCATGTGCCAGATGAGTTGACATCCAAGTTGGATCTGAAAGTTGAGTGGTGCATCTTTATTGGTTATTCTCTACAGTAGAAAGCATATAGATGCTATAACCCTTCTACTCATAAGTTTATAGTGAGCAGAGATGTTAATTTTGATGAGATGAGTAGCCGGTATAAACCCGTAAATGTGATTGATGATGTAGATGCACAAAATGGTAATGCTGCACAGGATTCACAACAGCAATCACAAAATATTAGTGGACCTATAGTTTCCTCTAGCAGTCATTCACATACTTCGCCATGGACAGGCTGATTGAGATCAAGAGGATCTCCTCAAAGCGGTGTAGATAGTGGTATGCAAGTATCACGAAAAGGAAAAGAGAAAGTAGATCAGCCCATGGTTGATGTGAATGCACGTCACTCTTATGTGGATGGTGAATCCAGTGGCTCAAAACAGAGCCTTGATGATGAGTTGGGTATTCCTTTTGTTGTTACACCTGGAGTAAGGAAGATAAGGGATGTTTTGAGAGCACCTGGTAGTGAGCCTATTTCGTGCAGGTCTACCAGAGCTAGGTATCCTGTGGATAGGCTAAAATATGATCGATTTACAGCCATTCACTATGCCTATATGGTCAAAGTGATACATGAACTAGAACCCACTTCTTTTGAGCAAGCCATGGGAAAAGAAAAATGGGACAAAGCCATGGATGAAGAAATGGATGCCTTGAAAGCAAATGCTACATGGGAATTAGTGCCTTTGCCTAAAGACAAGAATGGAATTGGTTGCAAGTGGGTTTATAAAGTGAAGCACAATGTAGATGGTTCTGTGAATAGATACAAGGCAAGATAGGTTGTCAAGGGGTATGCACAGACATATGGCATTGATTATGAAGAAACATTCGATCCGGTTGCAAGGATGGCAAAAGTAATGTAGTCATTGCTATGGCTGCATCAAAGGGATGGTATTTACATGAAATGGATGTAAAGAATGCCTTCTTGCATGGTGATTTGCAAGAAGAGGTCTATATGGAGCAGTCACTCGGTTACGTTCATGCTGTTCATCCTGGCTTTGTTTGCAAGTTGAAGAAATCCTTGCATGGCTTCAAGTAAGGAATTTCAGTTCCTTTGGAGCAGAATGTGAAGTTGAGCGCAGATGCAGGTGAGCTTCCTAATATGTACAGGCGCATAATAGGAAGTTTGATTTATATGACTATTACCAAGACAAATTTGAGCTATGCTGTTGGGTTGGTAAGTCAGTTTATGCAACCTCCAAGGAAACTGCATTTGCATGTGGCTAGACGTATGTGATGTCCACATTGCAGTATGGACTATTTTATGAGACCAGGGTTCAGATATAGCTACATGGATACACTGATGCTGATTGGGCTGGTAGTATTTCTGATAGACGATCTACCAGTGGATATGAGTTCTCTTTTAGGAGTGCTGCAGTCACTTGGAGCAGTAAGAAATAGCCTATAGTTTCCTTGTCGAGCATAGAGGTTGAGTATAGGAGTGCAGTAATGACTGCATGTGAGGAAGCTTGGTTGCATAAGCTATTTTATGATATGCATCAGCCTACAGATGGGCCAATTGTCATTTATTGGGACAGCATGAGCAGTATACACTTGGCAAATAACCCAGTCTATCATGCTAGAACAAAGCACATTGAGGTGCATTATCACTATGTGCGGGAGAAGGTTCTAGTAGGTTTTATTGATCTAGTTTATGTCAACACAGAGGATCAAGTAGATGACATATTCACGAAGTCATTGGGCACAGAGAAGCTGCACAAGTTCAGAGACCTGCTTGGTGTGCAAGAATTGTGATTGAGCTCGAGGGGGAGTGTTGAGATATCGAGCTCCACTCGTGATATGCCAGGGTGACCATTGTGCATTCATATCACTGACTTGTTAGCTACAGATGTAGTTGGTACACCGCCAGATGTGCATAGTTTCTGAGCAAAAACCTACGAGCAAAAAAGTCCGAGCGATAATTTTTGACACCAACCATGCTTGTATATTTCTCAAAGGAATATACAATTCTTTCTTAATTTCTCATTTATGGAAGCATATGCTTACTTATTTTTCATTATAACCCTTATTTTAGAGAACATCATCTATATATGAGCAAACAGTGAACACTTTAGAAACTCCTATAAATACCTCCCTACCATACTCTCTTTTGAGGATTATGGTAATGCAATCGATTCAAAAGAGTTTCCCTAATCTTTAGCAATCCCATATTCGAAGCTCTCATATAATAATGTATACCATATTCCTTGGATGAGTATTGGAAACCTCATACTTGAAGCCATTATAATTGATCATAAATTAATCTCTAATACATTATCAAATATGGAAGGCAAGGGAGGGATTTTCAAAATATTCCGAATTCTCCAAACCTAAGTACTTTTAAGGAAATGTGGTCTCTATTGAACTCCTTACCATAATATGAATTAGGGAGAAGTTGTAACTCTCATATACATCTTGAAATTTTTAATTTTTCTCTTTTATAACTATAAAAAGTGTAATTTTAAGCCACCATTGCATAGATCATGAGATTCTAAACATTTTTTCCTTTTACAGCTCCTCAATCTAAGCTAAGGAGCAAAAGTGATGACCCCTTCTGCATAGGCTCTCCAAGGGTATTCCGCCGGCAGAATAGGGTTGGGGCAAGCTCTTTAAACCATATTTCTCCAGCAAAATACACTTAGAGGGTCTATTCTCGATGTACTCGAACTAGCCAAGAAGAAAGATAGCCTATGAGGCCTTTTGTATATAAACATATATTTAAATGGATATTTCAATGGATACATGAATACATGTCTTTATTATTTATTTTAAGTTATCATTGCTCGTCATGAATTTCATTGTATTTTGTTTAAGTCGTTGATGATATATTTTCTCCATCATTTTAATTGTGTTAATTTAATAAATTTCTAGCTAATTTAGTATCATTTTCACCAATTCTAGGTATCAAGAGATCATTTCTATCAAATCCTGAAGAAATTTCACCATCGCGCAAAAGGGAAAACTGTCTGGCACGTTGCCAGGACCCCAGAAAGCCCAAAACCCGCCACAGTGCAAATTTGGGCATTCTGGCAACCCCAAAAATCCCAAAACCCACCACAGTGCAAATTTGGGCATTCTTTCTAGGCATTATGGACTTGCCAGAATGCCCAAACACGATGGTGAAATTCCTTTAGGATTTGATAGAATTCAAAAATTAACTTAAAATGATCATTTACTGCAAGCATTGAAATGGAAAATATACAACAATGCAAGAGTGTAGAGAATGTCGATATATTTTATTTAAAAGAATAGACCCTTGGGCCTTAGATACAAGATAGTGCCTTCAAGGGCAGGGGTGGTCTAAGTCCTAATTGTGGGCTACAAGAGAATCTAGGGCTTCATGACACGCTTTGCATGGATGGCACACAAGTTGGCGTCCTCAGTGGTCACTTGCTTTGCAGCCTCCTGGAGTGCCCCCATAGTTGTGCTGAAGCACATGTCATCCTTGTATCCCTGTGCGATCTCCCGTATCACACATTGGAAGGGAGCATGTGGGATCAAGTTGTCGGTGGTCTTCTGCATTTGCCTGATCTCCCTCAGGGCCCGTGCTCCTGGTTTTTCTCGGTACAGCTTCCTGACTCTTGGTGGGGGCCTTACAGGTACCCGAACACCTTCCCACAGCCTCCTATTTGCCTTGAACGTCTTTCGTTGCTCTTGTTTGTGTTGGTCCTCCTCTAAGTCCTCCTCTCCCTATTGTCTGGAGATTTGGCCTTCTTTGGGATGGGGCTTCCTCGGAGTCTGCTTTACCCTCCTCATGGGCACAGGGGTCATCTCTGCTGGGCTGTATCTCCAGAGGAGAGGGAAGATGGTGCTCTTCCTGGTAGTCTGTTGACCCTTAAGAAACCTCTCTATATCTGAGAGGTTATCGAACACATTTTGTTCAATCGGGAGAGGGATCTCATGGGGAGGGGAAGGATGAGGGGAAGGCTGAGGGTCTGAGGCTGAGGCTGAGGGGAAGGTTGAGGCTGAGGGGAAGGCTGAGGGGAAGGTTGAGGGTCATGCTGAGGCTAAGGATGAGGGGAAGGCTGAGGGGAAGGCTGGGGAGAAGGCTGAGGGGAAGGCTCATGCTCTTGGGCCTGGGGAGTGGGCTCACGAGACTTTGGAGGAGAAGAAGGCTCAGGAAATTGGGGAGTGGGCTCACAGGACTAGGGGGACGGCTCACGAGAGTTGAGGGAGGTGCCACTGGACCCAGATAGGTTCATGTGTATGGATGCCATGGAGGTGGTGGAGCTAGGGGAGGAAGGGTGCAGGCGGCGTCCAGCGGGTCTAGAAGTGTTCTTCACTCTTGCCATTGAATAATGAGAGTTAAGGTTTTTTTTAACTTTTTATAAGGGCCCATCATGTTTTGACATCTCTTTTAATTACATTTAGGGTTTCATTGTGCCCCCTGTCCCCGCACCCCTCCAACCCCCCCACCCTTGTCGCCCTCCCCTCCCCTTGCCCTCCCCCTACTTGCCCTGCCCACACCCGTCGCCCTCCCTCATACCCCCCTCCCCCCTCCCCCCACCCTTGCTTCCCCTTGCAACACCCCATGCCCCTCCCTTCTCTCCCCCCTCCTTCACCATGTCCCCACTTTTGCCAACGTCATGTGAGTACAAAAATTGTCATCAAAATAAGCAAGATATTAAAGAGTGAGTACACAAATTGTGGTCAAAATAAGAAATATATTTATTTCATATTTGTATACAATTACACCATAGCTTCTGTTGGTGGTTGGACCCATCTGCTCCCTTCTCTCACTCTAGCTTGCAACCAACGTGTGACTCCTTGACTCCCTATGGATGCTTTCCAAGCACTATGCCTTCTATTCTTTAATACAATTTGAACTGCTTTTGCAAGTTCTGATGCCTTTGCGTTTTGACTTCAAAGTCCTTCCTAGTAAACATCTAAAAAACCAGTCGAACATCTCATGCAATGCATTGCTACGAGTGACACCACCACCATGCCTTGAGTTCTTGAAGTAGGCTGCCTTGGCTCTATAGTGCGACTTCTCCATGCCTTGTGTATTCCAAATTGACAAAGGACCCCAATTTTGTACAAATCATGGTCCGTGTGCATAGAGAATATGTTGCAAACAGGATGAGAATCAAATCAGCAACAAAAACTATTTATAAAGCAAGTGCTAAATATTATAATGGTGCCAAGATTACCATGTAATGCGTAATGTGCGACTCCTCCCATGCTTTCACCATTAATTGCATAAACTCTTTCACAGCCATCCTGAACCTTTCATAATACATCTCATCGATTTGAACCTAGCAAAGCAATTTTATCAATGCATCTACCTTTGTCCATACTTTAGCTCTCAAAGTTGCTACTTGAGGATGAGAAGCCTTATTGTTCATGCATTCACACAATGCTTTCTAGTATTCCCAACCCAGACTACTTTGAGACTATGTATGTTTGTCTTTGTTGAGATTGTGGTTCGATAGGAATCTCCTTGCCTTCCCTCCACCCATGGACACTTTTGTAGGAAGATTTTGTGTTGCCCCAGACATTTTATTTTCCTACTTAAGTTTGACATGTCCTCCATGGAATCCCATCTCTGACAACAACTTCTCAGCTTCTACAATGCACCATGCGAATACTTCTTCCAGAATTAAATTCAAAGCATAAACAAGAAGCAAATACAACAACTTATCAAGTACGCGCAGTTCTGCATGTAAAGTACATATGTGTACTCTCTTGAGTGGGATGGGCAAGATGGGATCCCACTTTGGATCCTTCTTGTCGCGATTCACAGCTTGCGTTCCCATTGTAAGCCAGCCTTTTGCTTACGTTGCAAACACATGCAATAAAGGCATGTGTTCATTGCATTTCCCCCTGTATCACAACCATGCAAGCACTTGAGGGTTTTCAAATCACCAGCAAGATGCCATTCAACTTGAAAGGTTCCATGGTCATCAACTATCAATGTTTGCCCTTCCTCTTATCTTCAGATGGTCGATGGGATTCCTGTTCTATCTAGAACCCACTTCAATGTCTCATGGCACTCTTTCGGAGTCTAAAATGCACTGAGAAATATTTCTCTGCTTCTTCATCCCCTTGAACAAAGGCTAAGGCTTTTTTCATAATGCAGATGCTGACTCTCTCTAACTTGTGTTCTTTCACCAATTGAGCTTCATCCATTTTGATGACAAATATGAGCTTTCCATTGCAATCTATACAACAAAAGAGTAAAATTGTTAGGATAAACACGATATAGGAAATGAACCAAGTAAAGTGCAATGCTATAATGGATTTCCTCTTACCATCTAATCTCATGCCATAGAATTTGACCATTGCTTGTTGCAGTTTCTCAACATCTAAGTAGACATTGTTGAAAGCATTCATCTCAAAGGTTTGCAAGCCATATTTCTTTTTACTCTTCCAAGTCATTGTGCCCCTTATGCAATGGTACCCTCCAAGCATTTCTCTTGCACATTGGTTTGTTTCTCGCCGTACACATCTCACAGACCAAGGTGTGGATAGGGGCACTGTAGACTTCTTATACTTTCCGAAAATAGCAGACTTGAAAATTTTGAAAATAGATGTGTAAGCTTCACGACTTACACCCGCAGTATCACAAGCTGCAAGAATCTCCTTTGCATCCACAATATCCTTGAAGTCCTTCATCACCTCCTCAGCAAGTTGCACATGTAGGCGCTTGTGTCTTGGGCCCCTTAGTATCCCAATGACATCGCTTGACTTCAATAAACTAGCTAGAGCGTATGAACGGTCAATATCGTCCCCGTGTGTTCTTCCCATCACATCTTCCATGAAGTTCCTAAGGATGAACACAATAAAAACTTAGTCACAAACAGTGTAGCACAAAAGAGTGTAATCTCATTGGAACATTTGATAACCAACCTTGTAGCTCGAACTCTCCTCTTTCTAGCACCACCAGTGGGTGCCAATGCATCCATGTTATGTAAGTACCTTCTTTTCCTCGCCTTCAATCCCAAATGTGTTTTTTTCATCTTTTGCACTCGTTCTTCTGCCTTCTCTCGTTCCTTCTCTACGGCTCGTGGTACTTGATTGTATATAGATCTTTCCAAGCCTTTTTTAGACTCAACTAGCTTATAGAGTGACTTCTATTTTCTGTCACTCCAAGTCCAATGCATTTCGCTCCAAGTCCAATGCTTTGGCTTTATAATAAAGATCCTGGTTCTCCCTTTGAAGATCCTGCATAGAGTTATGCATTGCAAGAATGGTGCTATTTTCTAAATGTGCTAGCATCTCTGCTTGGGCTCTGCGCATCTCACTTGGTTGCATAGCCATTGATTGAGCATTGTTTAACCGATCCCAATAAGCAAGCAACCCTGCCTGTCCATTTCCAACAAACCGAACTAGCTCATGCATTGTATGGAAAGGAGGGATCTTTTGGTTGGCAAGATCTAAATGATACAAGGATCCTTCTACCCAAAGGTCGAGATGCTTCTTTCCTTGCGAACGAAGACTATGGATTTTGGAAGCTCCCCTCAATCCTAGACTACGTGTGCTTGCATATTTAGCCTCCAACTCTAAGTGAACCTGGTACTTGTTGGAGACGTCCTTGAATGGTGCCATGACTAAAGGAGTGTAGAGAAGGAGAAGGTGTGGAGATGCATGCTTGAAGGAGCAACATGCAAGAAGAGGGAGGGAGAGGAGGAGGAGGGATGGGGGAGGGAGGACCAGTAGGTGAAGAGGAGGAAAAGGGGGTAGACTAGCAGGTGTGGAGGGTGAAGAGGAGTAGGCATGGAGGAGGAAGGAGGGAGGAGGGAGGAGCAAGAGCGAGGGGGGAGGAGGAACATCAGTGGAGGAGGAGGGAGGGGGAGGGCAGGAGGAGCAGGCATGGGGGAGGGAGGGAGGGGGAGTGCAGAAGGAGCAGGCATGGAGGAGGGAGGGAGGGAGGGGGAGGAGGACGAAGAAGAGGGAGTGAGGAGCAGGAGGGGAGGAGAGGGGAGGGGGAGGAGGGAGGGAGGGAGGGGGAGAAGGAGGGAGGGGGAGGAGGGAGTGAGGAGGGGGAGTGAGGGAGGAGGGGGAGGGACAGAGGGAGGAGAGAGAAGGAGGGAGGGAATTAAAAATTTGAATATTTGAATTTTGAAATTTTTGGTTCCCACCTAGGAGTAAGAGTTGTGTAAGAGGTGGGGAAACTTGTGGGCTTAACCCACCTAGGTGAGGGGGGGTTAGGACTTTTTGGGACCTACCTCCTTTCATTAGGACTAATCCATTTCTTTATCCATTCCTTATGAGGCCCTTTTGAGAGCCCAATTCTCCCCTAATGAAGTGAGTTTATAAGGTGAAGCACAATGCAGATGGTTCTATGAATAGATACAGGGAAAGATTAGTTGTCAAGGGGTATGCACAGACATATGGCATTGATTATGAAGAAACATTCAGTCCGGTTGCAAGGATGGCAACCGTAAGAGCAGCCATTGCTATGGCTGCATCAAAGGGATGGCCTTTACATCAGATGGATGTAAAGAATGCTTTCTTGCATGGTGATTTGCAAGAAGAAGTCTATATGGACGAGCCACCAGGTTATGTTCATGCTGTTCATACTGAGTTTGTTTGCAAGTTGAAGAAAGCCTTGTATGGCTTGAAGCAAGCACCCAGAGCATGGTTTGACAAGATAGGACAGTATCTTGTCACTATTGGCTTTCAGATTTCCAAGGCAGATTTCGCACTTTATGAGAAAAATAGAGAAAGGCATTATGCTGCTTGTCATTTATGTTGATGATTTGATCATCACAGGTGATAGTGATGAAGATATCCTTCATGTGAAAATGCTATTGAAGTAGAAGTTTGAGATGAAGGATTTGGGAGAGCTGCATTACTTCTTAGGCATTGAGGTGATTAGATCAACAAGTAGAATATGGCTCTTGCACAGGCAGTATGGATTGGACATGCTATCCAAATATGGGATGACAGGCTGTAAGCCTATTTCAGTTCCTTTGGAGCAGAATGTGAAGTTGAGCACAAATGCAGGTGAGCTTCTGGAAGACCCTACTATGTAAAGACGCATAGTAGGAAGTTTGATGTATATGACTATTACCAGGCTAGATTTGAGCTATGCTGTTGGGTTGGTAAGTCAGTTTATGTAGGCTCCAAGGAAACCGCATTTGGATGCAGCTAGACACATACTGAGGTATGTGAAGTCGACATTGCAGTATGGACTATTTTATGAGACTGGGGTTCAGATACAGTTGCATGGATACACTGATGCTGATTGGGCTGGTAGTATTTCTAATAGACAATCTACCAATGGATATGTGTTCTCTTTTGGGAGTGTTGCAGTCACTTGGAGCAATAAGAAATAGCCTACAGTTGCCTTATCGAGCATTGAGGCTGAGTACAAGGGTGCAGAATGGATGCATGTCAGGTAGCTTGGTTGCGTAAACTACTTTATGATATGCATCGGTCTACAGATGGGCCAATTGTCGTTTATTGTGACAAAATGAGCAATATACACTTGTCAAATAACCCAGTCTATCATGCTAGAACAAAGCACATTGAGGTGCATTATCACTATGTGTGGGAGAAGGTTCTAGTAGGTTTTATTGATCTAGTTTATGTCAGCACAAAGGATTAGGTAGCTGACATATTCATGAGAGAGAGAGAGAGAGAGAGAGAGAGAGAGAGAGAGAGAGAGAGAGTCATCTTGGTCATAGATTTTATATTCAAGCTTAAAAGGTTTCATAAGTTCTTGTGCTTCCTCAACATACTAGGGATCTTCAAACCTCACATATAATGCCTTCAACCTTGGTTTGCATTGTCGTAATTTTCTTCTAACCATGATAGCCATGAGGTCTTTGAAGGTTGCCCATGTGTCACACCCAAAAATTGGTCAAGGAAATGGTTTTTAGTCCCTACACCCACAAGGCAATGGGGTTAGATGGGACTACTCCTGGGATCAAGTCCTAGATTCTCTTGAATGGAGAGATGGCCTTTGTTTTTTTTGTTTTCTCATGTACTCTGTATCATGTACTGTATATTGTACAGCACAAGTTGCACTAAGACATGGATTTTGTGTATTCAGATAATGTATGCAATTTGCAAACTTGCGCATAGTTTTACTATGAGATGGAAGGTTATGCTAGCTCTAAAGTGCAACCTTATTGACTTTACAAAGTCACAACATAAGCTAGTTAATGAGATGCTTTAACATCGATTGTTAGAGTAGATAAATAATATGCCCAAGAGAGAGGGAGGCCACAAAAAAGATCTAAAAAAGATTGCATAAGTTGAAGGCCAAAACTTATGGAGGACATGAAGACGTTGTTAGAAGATGATGCCTAGAGTCGTGTGCTTGTTGACTTAGTGAATGGGAGTCTAATACATTGCTTTGCATTGAATCCTTAATTAGTAATGCCTACTCATGGTTTGGGCAATCGTGTGCTACAATACCAACATTAAACAACAATCACGGATGAAACGATGGCATACAATATGGGCTTCGTATAAAACTAAAGTCCTACAATCTGACAAGAAGAACCTCTTGATTGAAGTTGGGAGACTAAGCTATCAATAATGTTTGGAATGGCAGAGCTGCGAACTGAACAAGATGAGGATGGAGGCACTATAGTCTTAAAGGGAGAGGTGCCAAGAGTCAAACCTAGGCTCAAATTTGCACATTGCCCTTTGTTGCAATTGAGACCTCTTGTTCATATATGTAGGTTCAAATAACACATATGATGTGGATATCTTACATTTTGAATATCTAATATTGGCTCCAAGTGACTTTAAAGTAGTGATATATCTCTCACATAAGGACTTTTAAAATCACTTCATGGAAAAAATATATTTATATTATGGGATTTATAAATTTGAATTTTTTTTACAGAGGGAGTGTAAGGAAATGTAAAAAATAGTTTACATAGGGATTTGGAAAAGAATCCATGAATGCATGTGATATAGACGTATTGCACTAAGTGACTCCCCCGAGAGATACATGCGATTTTGGGAATTGAAAAGATCAAAAGCTGAAAATATGTTCTATTAGGTTTTAGTATGGGTGTAAAGCATGCATCTCCGCAACATACAAATTAAAGGGTTTTATTCAATTATACAATATAATTTTTCACAAGTAGGGTCTGTTTCAACTTAACTGAAATGTATAAGATGAGGACAAAAAATATAGGCTTCTCAAATTTTAAATTTATTGAAGGGATATAATTATTGATCCAAAAATTCACAGTAGGGGTATATAAAATAGAGAAAATGTGGTTACAAAGGGGTTTTTTAAATACCTTTCCAACATATGTTGTATAGTTGGCTTATGTAAGGTGGACCCCCCGAGCAACAATTGGAGTAGAAAAGACAGTAGCACAAATAAATGACACATGTTTTTCAAGTAAGTTAAATTTATTTATTTTTCCTAATTAGTATGGCAATGACCATAACGTTTTTGGATATTTTTCATGAATATATTTTAAACAAATTTTCTACTAATCATCGTTTAAATGTATCTTTGTAGGTTGATGCTTTTCAAAGGGGACAACAAGTAAAGATCTTACATAAGAACTCAAAAGACATATTTGGAATGGGGACAATAATTAGTTTAGATCCTTCATTTAGAGTTCATACTATACCAATAGGAGTTGATTATGTAGGAGTACGAGTTGATGAGCAATCATTAAGGATGCTTGTATATTCAATGCAAATGATGAGATTCAAACATTGGGTCAAGTCATAAGCTTGAATGTTGCTTGGAAAACTCTTCATGTAATGTCTTTATAATTTTATATTTTATTTTGTTATGTAAAAATTGAAGAGTACTAATGCACTTAAGACTTTTGATTAATCTTTCACACTTAGACAATAAATTTCATTCATGGATACCAAGCATCAAATGTAAAATTTTAGTCATTTAAGATTCCAATGCCATGTAACTTTTTGGCCCATTTTAAAAGCTAATAGAAGTTAAATGTTTTAGCCCATTTTGAATGCTATTGTTTATAAAAGAAGAAATGGCAATTGTGATTCCATTTCTTGCCATTTGTAACATAATAATCGGCATTTTGTATGTCACTTTATTTCCATTTTCAACATGAAATCTTGCAAATTTTGAGTCATCTTTTGCCCTTTCGAATAAAATAAGTGACAATTTTTATGTCACCTTTTGCCATTTCAAACATAACTTTTATGTCACCTTTTGCCATTTCTTTCACAGTTGGTCTCTATTGTAGTGTCATTTCATGCATTAAAAATGGCAAAAATATATGGTACTTTTGGTTGCCATTGAAATGATTGTGGAAATGGCAAAACTATATGGCACTTTTAGTTGCCATTTCATACATAAAAATGGCAGAATATATGGCACTTTTGGTTGCCATTCCAAGCATCAAAATGGCAAAAATATATTGCACTTTTGGTTGCCATTTTGCATGTGGAAATGGCAATACTATATGGCACTTTTAGTTGCCATTGCATACATAAAAATGGCAAAATCTATGGCACTTTTGGTTGCCATTTTAGACATCAAAATTGCAAAAATATATGGCACTTTTGGTTGCCATTTTGCATGTGGAAATGGCAATACTATATGGCACTTTTAGTTGCCATTTCATACATAAAACTGGCAAAATATGTGGCACTTTTGGTTGCCATTTAAGACATAAAATGGCAAAAATATATGGCACTTTTGGTTGCCATTTTGCATGTGGAAATGGCAAAACTATATGGCACTTCTAGTTGCCATTTAATACGCAAAAATGGCAAAATATATGGCACTTTTGGTTGCCATTTTAGATGGCACTCTTGGTTGCCATTTTGTATGTGGAAATGGCAAAACTATATGGCACTTTTAGTTGCCATTTCATATGTAAAAATGGCAAAATATATGGAACTTTTGGTTGCCACTATAGATGGACATAGAAATGGAAAAAATATATGGCAGTTTTGGTTGCCATTTCCAAAAAATGGCACATGTGGAAATGGCAGCAAGAAAGTGCCATTTAATAATGTAGAATTGTCACTTTTGTGCTGCCATTTTTACCTAGTTTTGTAGTAGTGGTACTATCAAAATCTTCCATGGCAGGCAAAATGGAGGGGGGTCGCATGACATTTTACTTCAACTGTAGCCATCGCATCTAGCCTCCTGCTGATACATGGTCATGAATTTGAGGAGGCCCCCCCTTGGCTAATGAAAAAGGGTATAACTCTACTCTTCAATACTATGGAAGCTTGGGCAATATGTCCATCTTAAAGAGATAGTTATCTTTTGTACATCCTAGTGTTCTCATAAATCTAGGGGAAACAAGTATTCATATCTAGGGAACTGTATATATTACTGAGATCAAAACACAATTTCTCTACTACTAAAGGTGTGAAACTTGGTTTCAAAAAAACAATGCAATTTCAAGTCATTTCCCCAAGGATTATGAAGCTTTTATGTCATCTTGGTAGCCTGATGATGTCAAAAACCTAGTATTGAGTGGAATTGTGCAACTGGGGCCTAAAAAGTTTCAATTGTATAGAATCATTAGATTCCACCAACCTTGAAATTGACATTTCAAAAGTCAATATGGGGTTTTTGAGCCATGATACTTTGAATATAGGACTTAAAATACACCATTTTAAGGCTAGTAGGAAGTATCATGTCTTTTGAATACCATTCTCATGGCTAGTGTTGGAGCTATATATAACTCGTCCTAACTTGAACTAGGTCTCACCTATATATGTGTAACTAGTGATCAATATGAATCAGTCTTTGGGAGTCTATTTGGTGTGTCTATCATCTCTTCTTCTTCTCTCTCAACATGGTATCAGAGCTACAAAGGTCTTGCTATTGTATGCTCACACTGTAATGAAGAAAGACATGAAGTATCACTTGTTGATATCATTACATAGCGCTTTCAGTATCTCATCGCTTATTTTCTCTTGTTGATTTTGACATGTCTAACTTGATGTGGTTTTTTTGGAGGTCTTCTGGTGCGAATTTAAGAAAGTTATTGGTGGCGAATGGATCAAGGATTGGTTTTCAGATAGTAGCTCTTGTGGTGCTCTTCGTTTGCCCCGATCGTGTACTTCGGAGCGAAAAGTTACGTCAGTTTTTGTGCCGACTACTTTTTTCTTCGTTTCGTGATCGGCACGCTTGTACTTCTTTTCACCAAAAATTTAGTGGTTTCATGATGAACGTATTGGTTTCATGATCGACATGCTCATAGTTCCTTTTGCCAAAGATATCTTGGTTTCGTGATCAACAAGCTATGCTTTTCTCCAAAAATATTGGTTTCGTGATCAACAAGCTCATAGTGCTTTTCCCATGTTTTATCCTTTTTTGGCGTATCTCAAGTTTGTTGGTGCAAGCATGGAAGCATGATGGAGGTACACGAGGTAGAGACAATGGCACAAGTATGAAGGCAATGAGCAATTGATTCATTCATAGAATGGAGTACATATAAGCAACTACCCATGAGTAGGTGGAATCTAGATCCACAATTATCTCAATCAGGAAGACCAACAATGTCTCCTAGAATCTCTCAATCACACACCACACTCCTATATTAGCTCAATCACACCTACTGACATTGACTGACACATATTCAGTCAAATACCATGAGGAATATACCATTTCAAAAGATCATATTTCCAATTCAAGAACTTCATAGTGATAGTCAAACAAGAGTTAAAAAATAGATTCAACCAAGACATATTCTCCAAAAGCATAAGCATAATCATCAAATCATCCCCATAAAAATGCAAAGGGGCTGCATACATCACTGAACTAGTCTGAAACATCATGAATGATGCATCCTTGTGACCAATATAACCTTTCATCCAAGCGCATAATACTTCAACCATCTACTCGTATGACCAACACCCATCAATGCCAAGCAAAAACAGTAAAATAATGAAACTTTTGAGCATCTAACTACTTACAATGCTTCAGCCATGAAGGAGATTTGAGAGAAACCCCCAAATCAAATAGTCAAGAACTAGAGGATCAAATTCACACTACTAGAGTTGGATTTCAAAGGGCTTTTAGGATGGAAAGGAAGCTTCATTACCAGAGAACTTCCACCAGAGAGCAAAAGCAAAATGTCGTGCCAGGTCGCCATAGCCAGAATCTCAAAAGTTGGCTGGTTTTTTTCTCATTGTGCCTCAAATATTGAAGCATTTACCTTCAATTTTGAAATATAGTTAGCTCTTGGTGTCACCCAGCCTCTCCTAAGAGGAATTAGAGAAATTCAACGCCAGTAGGTTGCATTGCGCAAAATGGCACAAATTGGATTTTGTGTCGACACGGGCAGCATGCACAACTATCCTCTAATTGCTTAAAGCTATCAATTTTCCCTATCAAAAGGTATCTCTAGCTCAAAGCATTTTGGAAATGGTCACCTACAAATGGAGAACAAGTGTTTGGAAATTCTGCTCAAAAGAGGAAAAAATGGAGAAGAAGAGAGTGTGAGGAAGAAGATGATGATGTGGCTAGAATGTAAGGCTCAAGGAGGACGTGGTGGCTCTGATACCACGTGTTGGTGCAAGCAAAGAAGCATGATGGAGGCAGGCAAGATGTAGAGACAATGGCACAAGTATGAAGGCAATGAGCAATTGATTCATTCATAGAATGGATTGCATATAAGCAACTACCCATGAGTAGGTGGAATCTAGAACCATAATTGTCTCAATCAACCCCATCAATCTCTCAATCACACACCACACTCCTATATTCACTCAATCACACCTACTGAGATTGACACATCATCAGCACTCCTAACTCAGGCACACTTACACACACACATGTGTTCACATTTTCACTCACAACCATAGACCTTGGTATGATCCATTACATCAATTTTTCCTTCAGAGTTCTATATTTTTAGAGCGACAATTGTGATCTTGATCATTTTTGTGAGCTCTGACACACGTATTTTCCCAAAGCATGATGGCAATGTCTATAATCATCAAGGGATTTCCTTCTGGCCAACCATCTATTCCTTTGTTTCAAGGACAAGGCTTTTCTAGTTGGAAAGTGAAGATGTTATTGATACTCGAAGGCGATAATCTTTCTGATATTGTTCTTGGTGATCTTGTTTTGGCTAGAAGTTGACAGATGCATGTTTTTCAATGACCATGCATGATGCATGGTGTGAAACTAGGAAATATCCAATCTAATCCATGAAAATGACATTGAATGGCCATGATTCTTTGCAGAGGACTTGAAATCACCTGGTTTGAGGCTTTTGAAAAATATCATGCACATCTAATGCATGGCTATAAGTACAACAATGTATGTTTTAAAAGGTACAAGGTGTGTAAAACAGGAGATATGATAAAAAAAGTCAACACGCACCCTAAAACAGGGCCTCCCAGGCTGCAAGATTTTGTAATCCAATACAAATCATTTATTAAACGTAGTAAGAAACTAGAAGTGAGAGAAGTACTAAAAGTTTTAGGAAATGAAGAAACAAAGGAAAACTTTTTTTCATCGATATAGGTGCTGGTATATACTGATGCCTATACCAAGTCAGATAAACTTTCAAAAAGCAAACCCAAATGCCTCTTTTTTTGCCATACCTCTCTTGTTTGAGATCTTGCCAACTTTTTGCCTCTTCCTCATGACCTTTCCACCATCTCCCTACCCTCCTTGACCATCCCTACACCACCCTCACCATTATTGGCCCTTTCCCCTCCACTCCAAGCTGAAGAGCTTAAGATTTATATTTTGGAAACTAAAGAAGCAGATGATATTTTGAGTGGTTTGTCTTCAAATTTCTTCTTCTAGGTAAGCTTCCCAACCCTTTCATATGCATTAGAATAATCTTTGGAATTTGCATTGTGTGTTTACATGTTTCTTATGTCTTTGTGGCTGCACAAAAGGCAAATATGAGATTCTTCTATGGCCTAGGGGAGATCATGCTGCCAAAATTTTTCAATTACTTGCTTGCTTGATATGACTGCATCTTATTGTGTGCTTTCTTGCTTGAGTTCATTGCTTTCTTGGTATCTTGTTGTCTTTTTGTGTTCTTTCATTTCTCTTTTCTGTTTTGATTACTTTGTTGCTTGACATTGTTTCTTTTTACTCATTGCTTGATTTGTAGCATTATTTTTAGCACTCATGCACAATGCATGATGGTAACAAATTTGAAAATACACATGCCCAACCACTAAATTAATGCCTTATCCCCATCAAACTTTGAAAGCACAAGGGTTTTTATCTCGTTGAAGCTATGTAAAGTATCATGCCTATCAGACACACATAGATATGCTAGAAGCACTCATACATGATGCATGTTTAAGAATTGTGAAAATACGCCTGCCCAACCATGAAAATGATATTCTATCAACTCAAAAATTTGCAAGGATAAGGGAATTATTGGTATTCATAATTGTATGAAGTATCATATCCATCAAACCCACACACATATGCCAGAAGCACACCGATGCATATTTTTAACACTCATCCACATTGCATGGTAATAATTGTGGAAATACACATTCTCGGCCATGAAAAAGATACCTGATCTGCATAAAACTTTTGCAACAAAAATTCTATTACTTTCATTAAGGCCTATACAAAGTGTCATACCCATCAGGAGTGTTGATGATGCAATCATTAAGGATTCTTATATATTTAAAGAAAATTATGAGATTAAGACATTGGGTCAAACCATAGGCTTGAATGTTTCTTGGAAAACTCTTCATGTAATGTCTTTATAATTTTATACTTTATTTTGCTATGTAAAAATTATATTATTTATTTCTCAATCAACTAATGAATAATATTTGTTATCAAGTAAAATGTGTGTGTTATAAAAGGTAAAAGTGTTGAGAGTTGTGGTGCCATGAGCACATGTAGAGCAAAAGTATGAGTAAAGGGTAAGCTGCCACATGGCATGGAGGAGATATTCCACATGTGAGAAATCATATGAATGTAAGCACCCTCACCTATAAAAGGGAGGCTCATTTGAAGTAATATTAATCAAGCACTTTGCATTATCTCAAGATTCGTTCCATGAGTCCAAGCTAATCTATCTTGGAACCTAATTAACTTGAGTTATAGATCATGATCACTCTTAGGATTCATCCACCTTAGATTAGTGTTGTCATTAGAGGAGATTAGGGTCCATAGGAGAGCTCGATCCATGCACTTTAACATGGTATTAGAGCTTAGGTCCTAGCTCTCCTAGATTGGATGGAGTTTCTTGATTGAAAGTTTTCTTCTACCTCGAGAAATTTTTTGTCATGCATTAGAAATTTCCGCTCGTATTTCTTGAAAGGTCCATGAGTGTTTTCATTAAGAGAAAGAGAGTGAGAAGTTCCCTTTGACAGTCTTCAAGCTTCCTTCTGCTAAAGACTCTAGGAGGTTAGACGTAGTGGCTCTCTTGAACAGGCTGCTCCCCATAGTTCGGGACTCCAAAGCTGGAACAAAGCACAGTGTGCCTATCTACAAGCTCCTATGTGCAACCACCAGCCTTCATAGATGGTCTATTCTAGCAAAGGCGTAGCTCCCAGCCTTCTCTCTTCAACACAAGCGCATAGCCGATAGACTCCTCTCCCTCGCATGACAGCACTTTGGCTGGACTCCACATCAGAGACTGCTTAACATTGGCTCTATCAGTCTGTTCATAGCTACTCTGAGCCCGTTGCTATTGAGGGGAGCAGCAGAGATTATGACCACTACTAGACAACAGCCCATCTGAGCCCATCTACTCTCCACGTTGCCCATCTACAACATCCACAATGGCCTATGTGGCTCTCTAGACTACCTTTGGCTACACCTGTAGCTGCTTCCATACGATCGCTGCTCCACCAACGACAGCGCTACAAATCTGTGGGGGTTAAAGGTCACTGTGCCTTTACCCCGGTTATGTACAATACTCAAACACATATATAAATGAATGAAAAAGTAGATTAGGGTGGTTCTGCACCCACCAAAACTTGTGTGGCTCTTTGTTTCTCTCTCTCCCTCTTCCGTTCTTACTTCTGTTGAGAGCACCCTCAACTGGTATCAGAGCCCGAGTGATCTAGCTGAGCATGCGTGAATGCTTAGAAGCTCAGCAGCTCTGTGGGAGGAAGGAGAAGCTCTGTGGGAAGCTTTGTGGATGACTTTACTTGCATCCGAGTGTGCAGAGACCTTGGAGGAACCTTTGAAAAAGTTACTTTGGTTTTGCGAAGTGGTTTTGAGAGCCTGTTAAGTGTTTTCAAAGAAAAAGTCATTTTTTAAGCTTTTCCCTATTTCGTTCGATGATAGAGACTCCATATTGACTTATAGCGGTAACTATTGCTTGCTTTTGGTGTCCACTTCACTTCAGGAGCTTGGAAACACATTTATGCCACATGGCAGTGGATAAGTGTTGACTCCCATTTCTCACTCATCGGTTGGGATTTTGGAGTTCCGGCAGAAGAGAGATATTTGCAAATTTTCTTGCTGAGTCCAATTATGCAATGGCACCCATGTTTTGAGGCATCTCAAGTTCTATTTTCAGTAGTGGTCTTTTCTGTGGGACCATGATTTCTTGAGCATACCTTATGCAGATGACTCTAGTTTCAGTTCGAGCCATGTGCACTCATTCGTGGTGTGCATTGGGTTGTAGTGGATGATTTATAGGCCATTTGGATGCATTGTGATTCTTATTGGATGCACTGATAGGCCCAGATTGCTTGGTGGAATGCCATTTTTATGGACGCTTTGCACATGGATGCTATATTATGCTGAGGGACAGCTTTGACATATTGCAGGTGATGGACTGATAGTGTTATGCTCTCTTGGATGAGATATTATTGATGCATATGCCCATGGACGGTGTTTATGCTTGAGCCATTTGGCACTTATTGGCATTTTGGATTGCCATTGTAGTTGGCATTTTCTTTTGGGCCAGATTTGCTCATATGGATGCATAGTACATGCACATGAGTCAGCTGCATCTTTTGATGCTTTGAGCTTTGAGTTTTGGTGATATTTTAGTCTATTGTGGCATACACATTTGGGTGCACCTAGTATTTGGTGTGATTCTCTCTTACAGGCACTAGCATTTGGGATTTTGCTTTATTTGCATCATGGCATCCTCTTCCATGTCTAAAAAGGAGTTTTTCAACATTAAAAAGTTTGATGGAACAAACTTTTCTTTCTGGAAAGAATAGATAAGGGATGTGCTTATTCAAAAGAAGCAGATTAAACCCTTGGCAGGTACTGAAACTAAGCCTGCAGATATGTCTGAGGATGATTGGAATGAGTTGGATGCATTAGCAAAGTCTACTATTAGACTTCATCTTGCGGAGTCAGTTTATTTCATAGTAGTAAATGAGCAGACTACGGAAGATTTGTGGAAGAAATTGTGTGTCACTTATGAGAAGGAAACTACCTCTAATAAAGTTTACCTCATGAAGAGGTTGTTTGAGCTACAGATGAAGGAAGGGTCTCCATTGCTTCTCACTTGAATGAATTCAATATTACTTTCAGCCAGCTTCAGGCTCAGAAGATGAATTTTGATGCGGAGACTAAGGCAATATTTTTCTTATGTTCATTGGCATCCTCATGGGATACCTTCCATACAGCTGTCAGTAACTTTGCACCTAGTGGAGTACTAAAATTTGATGATGTTGTGGATAGCTTGTTGGCCGAGGAGATTAGACGCAAGTCTATGGATGGCAACAAGCATGATGCAGCCTTAAATGTGCAAAGGGGTAGGTCACAGTTCAGGGGGAAGTCCCAAGAAAGAGGGAAGTCTCGTAGCAAATCCAGGGCACGAAACATTGAGTGTTACCACTGTGGCAAGAAGGGCCATATGGAAAAGGATTCCTACAAGCTGAAAAGAGAGCAAAAGGATAAGAAAAGGAATGCAAATTGGGGTGAAAATCAAAAGGAAGAGAGTCCAAGGAAGGAAAAAGGAAAAGTGAAGATCGAGGAGATCAATGCAGTCGCACATGATAGTGACAATGACGTTCTCTTCATGTCTACTTTATCTGCAAAGTTGCTTACCACTTCAGATGATGCATATTCCTAGGATTAGATTTTGGATTCTAGTGCTTCATTCCATGTTACTCCCCATCGGGAATGGTTCTCCACTTATGACGATGGAAAGACAGGTTGTGTGCATCTTGGAAATGACTATGCATGTGACATAGTGGGAGTAGGTGAAATAAAGTTTTCTTTTGCAAATGGGTCTGCATTTATTTTGAAACATGTGAGACATGTGCCTAAGTTGACCAAGAGTCTTATTTCAGTGGGTCAGCTAGATGATGCTGGTTTTCACACCACTTTTGGCTTTTAGAGTTGGAAAATTCAGAAGGGCTCTATGCTTTTGGCCAAGGGTGCCAAGTGTGGGACTTTGTATTCCTTACATGTATCAGGGGTATTTGATCATGTTGTTGCAATAACCGAGCAACCAAGCACTTCTTTGTGGCATTGCAGGTTGGGGCACATGAGCCAGAATGGAATGAAACTCTTATGCTGTTTGGGTTATGTACCGCATTTGAGTTTCTCTGATTTTGAATTTTGTGAGCATTGTCTCTATGGGAAGTAGACTAAATCAGCCCATAAAAGAAGGGGAAAGAAAGCGTTTGAAAAGCTTGATTTGGTGCAATCAGACGTATGTGGTCCCATGCCTACACGGTCATTAGGCGAGGCTGAATACTATGTGACATTCATTGATGATGCAACTACGAAAGTGTGGGCTTATGCTATATCTCAGAAGAGTGATGTGTTCCAAGTATTTCAGAAATGGCTGGCCTTGGTTGAGAATCAGTCAGGTAGAACGCTTAAATGCCTATGGACTGACAATGGTGGAGAGTATCTCTCTCATGACTTTCAGCATTTCTGTGATACACATGGCATTAAGAGGGAGCTCACATCCCCTCATACTCCACAGCAAAATCCAGTTGCAGAAAAGATGAACCATACCATTCAAGAAAGGTTGCAATGCATGCTTTCCAATGCAAGTCTTTCTGGTGGTTTTTGGGCTGAGGCAATGAAGACTACAGTGCATGTGATCAATAGATCACCTAGTAAGAGTTTGGATGGTGGTATTCCTGAAGAGGCATGGAGTGGCAAGAAGCCCTCTTACTCTCATTTGCGTATATTTGGGTGTGAGGCATATGCACATGTGCCGAAAGAGCTTTAAAAGAAGCTAGATCCTAAGTCTAGGAAATGCATCTTTTTGGGTTATGGTGAAAGTGGAGAGATGGGCTATCATCTCTGGGATCCAAAAGCAAAGAAGATCATATGTAGCCATCATGTAGTCTTCAATGAGAAGAAGATGCATAAGGCACCCATGAGGGATGTGGAAATGAGGAGAATCACTTTCTAGGATGTGAATCCACCTGCATATGTTGATAGACAGCAAGCTGTCCATGCACCAAATGTGCAAGAAATGGTACCACCAAATACTCCCACAGGTATACAATCAAGGGTAGATGATGGATCATCTATTGGTGGAAATGATGAGCCAAATGTGGCTGATATGCAAGTGGGACAGCAAGCTAAAATGCCCTTAAGAAGATCATCTAGAGTGTCTAGACCACCTAATAAGTTTGTTCCAGGGGTAGACTATGTGATGCTTACTGATTGCGGGGAGCCTTCTTGCTACAGAGAGGCTATGATGCATGAGGATCAACACAAGTGGGAGTATGCTATGCAATCAGAGATGAGTTAACTTATGAAGAATAAGATTTGGGACTTGGTTTCTTTGCCACATGGAAAGAAAGAATTGCCATGTAAATGGGTCTACAAGATGAAGGTCACAGGTGATGATGTGCCTAGGTACAAGGCCCGTTTGGTCGCTAAAGGGTTCAAGCAAGAGAAGGGTGTGGAATTTGATGAGATATTCTCTCCAGTTGTGAAGATGACCACACTTAGATGCATGCTTGGACTAGTGGCATCAGAGGATATGGAGCTTATGCAGATGGATGTCAAGACAGCTTTCTTGCATGGGGATTTGCATGAGGAAATTTACATGGTGCAGCCGGAAGGCTTTGAAGAAAAGGGCAAAGAGCATTTAGTTTGCAAGCTGAAGAAGAGTCTCTATGGTCTTAAGCAAGCGCCTAGAGAATGGTATCAGAAGTTTGATGCTTTCATTCGGTCCTAGGGTTTTAGAAGGAGTGAAATTGATCACTGCCTCTACACTAAAAGGGCTAAGGATAATAGCTTGATAATCCTAGCACTATATGTGGATGATATGCTATTGGCTAGCAAGAATACTCATGAGCTACATGCATTAAAGGCCAAGTTGCATGAGGCCTTTGATATGAAGGATTTGGGACTTGTAGGTCATATTCTTGGTATGCGCATCACGCGTGATCGGAGTAGGAAACTCCTTTGGCTTTCACAAAAAGAGTATGTTACAAAAGTATTGCAGCATTTCAATATGGAGGGGGGGAAGGCAGTGATTACTCCATTGCCTTCATATGTGAAACTGAGTCATACAGATAGTCCCAAATTAGATGAGGAGAGGGCCATGATGGCCAAGGTTCCTTATGCATCAGCAATTGGGAGTCTTATGTATGCTATGATAGCTACTAGACCAGACATTACATTTGCAGTGGGAGTTGTTAGCCGGTATATGGCTAATCCAAGAAAGAGGCATTGGGAGGTAGTTAAGTGCACCATGAGGTACATGAAGGGTACCAAGGAGATGTGCATCTACTTTGGTAAAGGAGACATGCGTGTACTTGGGTACACAGATTCAGATTATGCAGGGCATGTGGATAGTAGATCCACTTCTGGTCATGTGTTCACCTTTGTAGGTGGTGCAGTGTCGTGGATTTCTCGTGCACAGAAGTGCATTGCTTTGTCTACCACAGAGGCTGAGTATGTTGTAGCCAGAGAGGGTTGCAAGGAGGCTATATGGCTTGATCGGCTAGTGGGAGATTTGGGGATTCATACAGGTGTACCGACATTGCATAGTGATTCCATGAGTGCTATTCAGTTAGCACGGAATCCGGTCTTTTATGCAAAGACCAAACACATTGAGGTTAGGTACCATTTCATCAGGGAGGTACTTGAGGACAAGCGCATAGAGCTTATCAAGGTTTATACAGATGATAACCCTGTAGATGTTCATACAGATGATAACCCTACAGATATGCTGACGAAGAGTCTACCTAGTCAGCGGTTTGAGTATTGTCGTGTATTGATGGGCATTGGATAGTAAGCTCACTGGTTGTTCTCCCTTAAAGACACATTGTCCTTTAAGTGGGAGGTTATGGGGGTTAAAGGTCACTGTGCCTTTACCCCGGTTAAGTACAATACTCAAACACATATATAAATGAATGAAAAAGAAGATTAGGGTGGTTCTGTACCCACCAAAACTTGTGTGGCTCTTTGTTTCTCTCTCTCCCTCTTCCGTTCTTGCTTCCATTGAGAGCATTCTCACAAAACTCATAGGCCAGCTCCAAAGTTCTGTGCCTCCAACAAGTTCCTGAAGACAGAGCCAGTGACGAGAACACTCCTCTACTGTGGCTCTGCAACTGGCTCCTCCACCGCATCTACTATTAGCAACTAATGAGCTAGGCCTCCAATCGATGAGCCTTGCCTTGAACGAGCTGCTCCACGGATAGAGAAAAGCTGACCACATGCCATCATCCTCCTTCATCGTCGCACAGCATCTCCATCATTATCATCGTGCCTCTACAACCTCAAAGTTTTCCTTCTTCCTTCTCCAAGGTCTCACCACAAAATGCCATGTGGCAGATAAGGTGGTAACTTTTTAACTGTGGTTAAATTAACTGTTTAGGTCAGTTGAACCTTGGTACAGTTTAAGTAACTGTGGGTTAACTAAACTAGGGTAATAGGTCACCACAGTGCCACCTAAGCACATAGTACCCTGTTAAGCACAATTTGAATTCTACATGTGAATCCCTGTGCCACATCATCAAGGCCCCTCTTCTTCACAAAAACTTCGACAAGGTGTAACTTGCAATCCAGGAGGAATTTGGACACGCTCTAAGAAGGAAAAATAACCGGTTTTTTAAGCTCTATGCACCTGTTAACTTAGGATTTTTGTATGCAATTAGACACTACCATATTTGAAAGTATCTTCAACTGGTAAGACCTTTGCAATGGCAATACGCACCCCAACTGTTGAGAAGTTCACTAGGGAAGGATTCCACACGTGGTCTACACAAATGAGATATCTCTTGATGCATCAAAAGCTTTGGAAGACTACAAAAGAAGAAATACCCACTGCACAAAATGATGCTTGGAAGGAAAAAGACGAAGCAGCACTATCACTCATTGGTTTGCACTTGGGTCCAAACATAATTCATCATATAGACTCCAAGGATCATGCCAAGGATGCATGGGATGAGTTGAACACAGTGTTTGGTGCAAAAGCCAAAAACCAAGAAATCCATCTTAAGATTGAATACTATGGTATGCACATGGGCTTCAATGAATCCATGGCACCATTTGTCAACAAAATCAAAAGCATTATGACCCAACTAGAAGGCATAAATGCAAAAGTAGGGGAGAAAGATGCACTTGCAATTCTCCTTAAAAGCATGCCTACGAGTGCATTGCACTAACAATCACTTTGAAGAATTTTCCAGATCCAAAGTTTGAGGAATGTGTATCCTCTCTTCTTGAAAAAGAAAGAGAGTTGAAGGCATCGAGATCGACATCGACATCTACATGCAACAGCTATAATGAAGAATAAGCACTATTTAGTAAAACATCAAAGAAGTGCTACCATTGCGGAAGGATGGGTCACTATCAAAGTGACTGTAGATTGAAGAACAAACCAAAGTGTCTTCATTGCAGGAAGCTGGGACACATGGAGTCATCATCAAGCCATGAGCCAAAAGGTGACATCAATGGAATATATTGAGAAACCAAAAAAAAAAAAAACCTTGCCAACCTTGCCTATATTTTGTAAATCAAGCCTGACCACCTGAGAGTAGCCATGTAGGCACCCAGGGGAGGATTTGATCTTATAACTCACATCTAACCACCTTGTAGTAGCCAAAGGATCATGGCACCAAGGGGAGGTGTTGAGAGTTGTGGTGCCATGAGCACATGTAGAGCAAAGGTATGAGTAAAGGGTAAGCTGCCACATGGCATGGAGGAGATATCCCACATGTGAGGAAACATATGGATGTAAGTACCCTTACCTATAAAAGGGAGGTTCATTTGAAGTAATATCAATCAAGCACTTTGCACTATCTCAAGATTCTTTTTATGAGTCCAAGCTAATCTATCTTGGAACCTAATTGACTTGAGTTATTGATCATGATCACTCTTAGGATTCATCCACCTTAGATTAGTGTTGTCATTAGAGGAGATCCATAGGAGAGCTCAATCCATGCACTTTAACAAAAAGTTATTCCTTAGAATTTTGGATGACTTCTACACAGTGTGTACTATGAGTACCGATGCACTTAAGACTTTTGATTAATCTTTCACACTTAGACAATACCGAAATAGTGACAGTAATATCAGTGTTGTGAATGGTAGTACTGAATCTTTGGCAACAAATAAGATACTCTACAGCAACTGAATGGTCAACCATTGTGTAATTTTACTCCACATGTGCATTTTGTGCTACCATATCTTGGTAAAAATGGCAGTTTAAAAATGGTTGCCATTTTGTGCTGCCATTTCTTCTTAGAAAATGGAAGTCAAGTTCTTGCCATTTCTTCGAACGAAGTGGAAGCCAAGAAATGGCAATCAAAAATTTGCTACCATTTCTTGATAAGAAGTCAAGAATTTGTTGCCATTTCCTCATAAGAAATGGCAATCAAGAATTTGCTGCCATTTCTTTGTATTGAAAGAGCAATCAAGAATTGGCTGCCATTTGGTGCTTCCAATTATTGCCAAGAAGTAGCAGTTCAAGAACTAGTTGCCATTTCTAACTATCAATTTTGCAAAAAATATGGCAATTTGAGAAGTTGTTGCCATTTCATACATAAGAAATGCCAAAATTGGAAATTGTGTGCCATTTCCTATTGCCATTTCTAGCTAGTTTTGTAGTAGTGGCCTTAGAGTAATTAATAATGTATAAGTCTTCACCTTCCTCAACACATTGAAAACAAAGTTTTCTTCTACACACAATGCATCACTAAAGGCATCTGGGTGACCAGCATACGTGAGAGTATCAACATCCTCTTCATCACTATAGCTATCATTTCGTCCTTCACCATCACCCATGGGGAGAATATTATGATACTCCCAACTTTCTACATATGCCTTATTCTTGCATCGTCTCCATTTTCCTTGCATACATGGATCACAAAAGCAAGAGAGCTTCCTAGATCTTAAGGAACATTTATCCATCGCCTCTCTATAGAGCTGAGTATTTGTTAACAAAATGCATAGAGCATGAGATGCTTGCATTCTTGCTGATTATTTCTCTATACTTTACTGGCACAAAACCTGGCCCTTAGAAAATTCACGAGACATCAGCCACACATGTCAAGGTCTACATCCATTTGGTTTCATTTGTTCATGTGTAAGCTCTCTCTTTATGACAACTCTAGCTCCATCATGTTCTCCTTTCCTGTGGCTTAAATCTAGAAAGCTCCATAGCATTTCTAGGATAGCTAGGCTAAAGTGCTTGGCAACAAAGTAGAAAGGACACTTGGCTTTGAGCTAGACTGCACATCCGTCTCTCCACACCCAATGATGTTTTAGTGCAAGTCCCTAATGTTTAAGCCACTAATGTAAAAGAAAGAAATGTTGCACAAAGAGGGTGTCATGTGTCTTGTCATTTGAAATATAGAAATGGAGAGTTTGCCTAACATCAGTTTTTTTTTGTGCGCACAAATGTTATGTGCACTAAGATGATAGCTTGATAATTGCTCCAACGCATGTACTATATTTCATTCTGCTCTTTAAATGTATAATTCTCATCAAAGTCAATTAGTGAGACCACAACACCACATGGAAAGTTCTCAATAAAATCTTCGTATTGTTGATCCTGCCACCTACTATAGATGAAGTTTTGTTGAATAAAACTCTTGATGTGCTTTGTAAGGAAGGATACAAAGCACTAGAAGATCCTTTCTCTTTTTCTTTACACCATCTTCATAAAGTTTGTCTACCTCTATACCTTGAACAACCTTCACAGGGAGGAGCAAGCAATTATCTATTGTCTTGTTAGGACATAGCACCATTCTTATAATGCCACATTCACCACGTAGTCCCATCAAGCATTCATAACTATGGAACAATGCATCTACTAGTTTTGGGCTAGTAATGATTCACAAAGAGTTGTTCACAAAAAAGCAATTAATATTAAATTTAGACAACTTAATGGTATTGCAAAACCACTTAATAGTGTTTCAGGACCACTTATTCAAACTTCTAGGCTGTTAAGCTTGTCTGTCCTATTCCTGCCTTCTAGTTTATGGTCAAATCTTAAACATGACAACAATTGAGTTCTTTAATTTTTTGTTTCCATTTTCACGAAAGATGTACATTCTCCTTTGCTCTCTCTTTCAAAAAAACTTGGTCCAATTTGGGCAAAGAGAATTTTGGTGGAGACTTGAACATCATTTGTAGTCCTTTTTCCATGTTGATCTCATTTGATTTCTCATGTCAAACACATCCTATGGCGCAAAATCAACAAGACAAGTGGATTACAAGCAATGTTACATGTCCATTCATTTCAAAATATCCTTTGAGAGAAATTTGATAGCTATGGGCCCCTAACAAACCTGTCTCTCTCCCTTATTATCTGTAACAATAGGACAACAAGAGGGTTAAAACATGACCATTAATAGCACTTCTAGACCATAGTACTTAATAACTATTTAACAGTACTACAAAACCACTTAATAATTCTTGATGACCAGTTAATAGTGCTTCAAGGCCACTTGTTAGTGCTTTAACACCACTTAATAATTCTTCTAGACCACTTGGAAGCACTTACTAGTATTTTTGGACCACTGAATAGTACTTAATAACTAGTTAATTGTATTGCATAACCAGTTAGTAATGTTTCAAGACCACTTAATAGTGCTTTAAGACTACTTAATAGTGCTTTAGGACAACTTAATAAACTTCAAACTATTTTATAATAGCGTACAAGTACTTAACAATACCACTTCTAAGTACTTTAAGACCCATAAGAAGTGCTTATAAACCAGTCAATAGTACCTCTACACCAGTGGCTTGGGCTCATCCCAAGAAAGAGGGTGCTATACATGGCCATAGGTGGTGGATATGTAAGTGCTTAGTAAGATCTGGTGACCTTAGAGAGATCTCAAGTAATTGGTAATTCATGGACGCATGACTACGGGTGGATTCACAATTAGACCTGGTGGTCTAGAATGAGTACTCAAGCAAGATCTAGTGATCTTGATCTTGTAAGTTAAGCCTATCTTGTAAGTTTTGGGTCTGATCAACCTAAAACTAATGGTTCCAAACTGGTCACTTAGAACTTGGACCAATGCAAGAATAGGAGAGAGAGAGCTTAGGAAATGGTACCTTATTCGAAAGGAAAAGTAGAACGGAAATGGATTCCTACTAACACTACTGGAAAAAGTTAAATAAGTCTTTTTGTAGGAATGTCCAAAGCAAAGGAGTACATGGACAACACAACATGAAAGATAAGTACTATGTCTTTCTTATTGGTTTATTTGGAAATTTGATTTAAAGGAACATACTAATGTTGGACTTGTTTGGCACGAGTACCAAACATGAAGATGAAAGATTGAAGTTGTATGGAAGTTTATACATGAATCTAATGAGTGCTAAAGAGATCATGATGGACAAACAAGAATACCTACTAATAGATGAGGACATCTATGTCCCAAGCAAGAGGGCATGTCACGACATGATTTTGTAGTCTAGAATGTATTAGGCTAGCATGATCAAATGTAATAATTAGAAGGTAGTCTAGGTTGGCTTAAATGGCTAGATGCCATATGGATAATGTATTGAATATGTTAATTGATATGGAATAAATGGTGCACTCACACATGTAGGTCCTAGGATAGGAATGGGTAGTAATGCATGGGTGCATTAATAAATGGTATGCATAAAGTGTCATAGGCTGAGGGTAGAATAATGAGGTATGCCCAAGGGATGGATAAGAGGCATGAGAGGTTGTGACCTCTCGTATGCATGGAATGTGTGCATGAGGCATTAGGCATTCATATGTGGTTTATGGATTGCAAGAGCATTGTAGAATTGTAAATAGCAAAAGTACACTCACGTGGGCACTCCTTGCACCCCATTTGGAGGGCCAATGCTTCTCAATCTATGCATCATTCTTTCACACATGTGCATCCTTCTTGCACACATGTGCATCCATGTGACACACCTTGAATTGATAGATGAGATGGCATTCAACGTATTGAATGATGGGTGGATGGTAGCATTGTATTGAATGGGTTTTGTAGCTGAAAAACTGCTACACCAAGGTATTACTGTATATACTATTGATACCCCCCATCAAATACAATATTTTGATGCACTTTATAGTTGTACTATGGTCTTCGAAGAAGAGAGAGGAGACAAAGAAATTAGTGACTCAGAGACTAATGACTAGTGCAAGTAATGAGGAGGTGGATAGCTCTTCATCTAGTGGGGATCACATGCTTGAACTATGCATGAGCAAAGGAGGTTCCACTTGTCATACAAGAGGGCTAGAGGCAAGAAGTAGTCCACCACATCGAAGGCAAAGGGAAGGCTAAAGAAGTGGAAAGTGTAGAGAAATTAAAACCCCGTACACCATCCAAAGTCTTAGATGAAAGCCAGGGAAGTTGAGCAGCTAGGATATTAAGCAAAGAGACTCATACTGGAAGTGGGAAAACTATCTTAGATGAAGGCCAGGGAAGTGGAGCAGTTGGGATATTAAGCAAAGAGACTGAAACTGGAAGTGGGAAGACTTGCAAGGATCCAAACCCTCAAGGTCAAGAAAGTGGAGCAGGTGGGATACTAAACAAAGAACCTGAGCCTGAAAGCTTAAAGAGTGGCAAGGATCCTAACCCTCCAGAGTAGACTAGTGAGGATCCTCATTCTCCAGGGCACCTAAAGCAGCCTATCAGTCAGGATCCTGGTAGTTAAGGGCCTGTGCTTAGTACTCAAGAGCAAGAGCTTTAAATATTCAATGTAAAAGAGATTTTGGAATAAAATAGTGTATTTTGTATTAGTCAGGACCTTCTAGAAAGGGCCTTTTCTTGGTACTAAGAGTAAGAGCTTTAAATATTCAATGTAAAAGAAATTTTGGAATATTAGTCAATTTGATCGATGATGTGTATATTAGGAAATATTAAATGTGTGATTAATTGATGAGCAAAATATAAATTTTGTAACCTTTCACTTCCAAGTATTGATTCCCAATGCTCCACTCACTAAAAGTAGAGCATTCACTTTCAAGTATCGATTCCCAATGCTTCACTCACTGTAAGTAGAGCGTTCTCAATGCTCCATTCAATAAAAGTAGAGCATTCATTTCCAATTATCGATTCCCAATGCTCCACTGACTTTATTCTAAACCTTTCACTTCACACTCACCCATCCTCATCTCCTCTATGCGAATACAAATGGTGTGGGATACAAGAGGGGCAACAAGGGGCCCATTCATAGTTGTGGGTATGGTTTGTTGTTTGTTGAAGCAAGCTTCCATGCCTAGTCATGCTTTGAAAGGAATAAATGGCCTGCAAGGAAAGAAAACAAATCAAGCTAAACTAAGGTGTGTTAATAGAAGTTCCATGCTCGGATATGCTTTAAAAGAGGGTAAGAGGGTTGAGGGACAAAGGAAGAAAAACAAATCATGCTAAAGCTAAAGTAAGAGAATGGTTATGTGTGTGTGCATGTGCGTGCGTGCGTGCATGTGTGTGTGTGTTGTGCGTGTGTGTGTGTGTGTGTGTGAGAGAGAGAGAGAGAGAGAGAGAGAGAATAAATACAAAGGTTATAACTACTACTACTAGGTCGCCCTACATAAAAAATTCATAGCTTGCTCCTAGCTAGCTATCTGCTAGTGATTCTCCACCCGAATCAAGTGCAAAAGATTCCTAATTTTGTGTAGAAAATTCTCAGCGGGCTGAGAGGGGGGGAGGATGGGTGGGCTGAGTAGGGGGAGCCTGGGAGGTTTGGGTGAAAGGCTGCCTATTGTTTTGCTAGGTGCCATCGTGAACAATCTTGTTGCGTGCAATCATGAGCAATCACCATGCTCTGCCTCATCCACCACCATATCCTCCTCTGAGCCCCACCCCCTTTCTCCATCTCCATCTCCCTCCCCGCCCCCTCCCTTCATTCTCAGGGGGGTCACTATGCACAAACCCTCTATATCACGTGCGTTCAAGGCCTATATTTAAAATCCCTTATCTGTAAAAAATTTCATTAATAAAATGTACCCCATTTCTATACAAATCTGTAATTTTTTTCCAAAACTATTTAAAATAATCCCTTAAGTGTATTTATTTCTGTAAATTTTAGAAATAAAAAATATCCTTTTGTTGAACTCACGTGATAGAGTTACATATGATGAGTGACCCCCCCGAGCCTTCATTCACCCCCCTCTCCCTCCTCCATGTTCTCTCTCTCCCCTCAGTTTTTATCTCTCGCTCCTCCACGTTCTCTCTCTCCCTCAGTCTTTATCTCACTCGCTGACAGCGAGCAACCAAAGGAGCCGGAGGCAGCCTTACATCTATGACGGGTGAGGCGGTTCGGAATTTCTCGAAGCAATCACCATGCTCTGCTCTCAAAGGTAGAACCTTCGAGAATTCCAAGAGCACCAACTTAATTTAAAGGTATTATTAGCAAATGATCCTCATACCTTATACCTTATTTTTTTTCGGACACGCGCTACATCTAATACCAATGAGCAATAAACAACATCATGGGGGTCTACTAACTGCAAGGATATATGCTCTCATAGCATAGGCCGAGGGGGTTTGCCCCATTTTGTGGGCCATCCTGTAGGTCTCTTCAGGGTCTTGACCAAACCCAACTTTTTAATATATATTCTCTTTTTTGTTTTTTTTAATTAGAAAAACCGTGCTACCTTCCATTGGAATTCTTTTAATAAAAAAAAGAGTGCTCCCTCGTAGGCAGTGCTATAGTTACACTTTTGTAAAAAAGTATCTCAGACACTTTCTTGCCAAGTGGCTAGCCCCCTTCCATTTTGTTTTAATCTCTCTCTCTCACACACACAGTTTGCAAATCATTCGGCCTTTCCAATGCACGGGCTTTCATCATACGTGTAGGAAATTAATCATCTAATCATCTTGATAATTTTGTTCCTTTGAGAGAACAAATTAAATTAATCATCCAAGATCTTGACAATTGTGTTCCTTTAAAATTTAAAGAACAAATTTGAAGCCACTTTCACGAGTAAGTGTACTCACTTGTTTATTTATTTGCAAATTAATCATCCAATCATCTTGACAATTTTGTTCCTTTTAGAACAAATTAAATTAATCATCCAATATCTTGACAATTGTGTTCCTTTAAAATTTAAAGAACAAATTTAAGGCCACTTTCAGGAGTACGTGTACTCACTTGTTTATTTATTTATTTTCTGGAGGCTAGGAACTACCAGCACCATCAAGGAACTACGTTATACCAGCTTATAAACTGTGCAGCTTATTCTTGGGCTTCATCCATGGCGTCGTCGTCTTCGTTCCCGTCTTGTTGTTTTTCTGCATTCGCTCCCGTCGACCAACGTGACATCCCGTCTATTCCCAGCCTCGCGTACCACGCTTCCGGAGATCCTAGGCCCCCCGCAACTCTCGCTTCTGCCCCTCATCATCACATGCATCTTTTCTCCTGGCATTTTTTTCATCTTCGAGCGTGCTGGTGATCGGCATTGTGGTTGCTCTTGCTGTGGCAGGGCGTTTCGTCGACGGAACGTCCACTCGTGGCCGGCAAGGGGACGAGGGCCGCTCCATATGATCGAGCTGCAGCTGCGGGAACCTGCGAATGATCGTTGCAGAAGATGGGTGTGCGAGAGATAAACGTCTGCAGAGCCAGCTCTGCTTCTTGGGAGAAGACCCACGTCTGCTGGGGCTGACGCTCGATGCACGGGGCAGCTTCATCCTTGTATTGATCGTTTTCACATTCATGGAGGGCGAGGGCGAGGGCTTGGCGACGGGGAGGTGAACCGGAAGGGAAGAAGTGCGGCCCCTAGTGCAGGGCGACAGCCTCACAGGCTTGTCCTGCTTCGTAAGCTTGGAAGAGAAGGCGTTGCTGGTCGATGCAGATCGGGCAATCCCAAAGCCTTGTTGGTTTGAAGTAGAGGCTTTGCTTCTGCCAGGTTTCTCGGCGCGATCTGCCGTCGTCGACTCATCAAATGCAGGGTTCGGGAACATCACGACGGCTTTGCCTGATGACCGGATTTGCGAGAAGCTCCACGGCTTGCGAGCACCTCTGATCTCCTCCACCTGCACGCTGAAATTTTTGGACGATCCGGGCATTGCCATAGCCGCAGCCGGATTATCTTCAGTTATCGTAAGTCCGCAATCTCTCAAAGGAATTTGTAAGAGCGGCTGTGCAGACTGGCCATAGCGATCTAGTCTGGCGCCCTCTGATTGTAACGATGTCCTTGAGGAGGCATCTTCAAGCTTTAGCGTAAAAGAATTCAAATTTTCTGATTCTTTGCTGCGACCAAGCGCGTCTGGTGAAGCATATCCACAGTTCGGCCCATTCCTTGGCAAAACCACCTTCACTGTCCGCATTGGCAAATGTGTAGCTTCTGCGGTGCACTTCGAGCTCCTCTCTCGCCCGATCCTTTGTTTGTTCGCATTCTTCAATTGAAATTTGCTCTCATAAATCCGTCTGTTTTCCTTATTCTCAGTATAAGTTGAAATCCCGGGTTTATTTTCGTCTACTGCCGCCTGCTCGGATTTTCTCAGCATGGTATTTTGCCTGTCTGAATTACGAAGAGCGATGGTTTTCTCCCCCGAATTTCCGACTTTGACACTTTTATGTTTGGGAATTGACACCATGTCAACTGCCTCTTTTGCGAGCTTGCTAGCGGCTACAATCTCTGCAAGGGCGTGATGCACAAGCGGTGCTGGAGTCGACCAACGCCTCCATTCCTCTGATGTTGATAAAACTTAAGGAATAAGTAGTGAACACGATAAGAACAAAGGGTTGAACATCCGAGCATTCCGCTACATTCCTGAGTGAAATTTGAGGCAAACTGAAGCGTATCTTCTTTGCTGCGGGGTATTTGCGCAAATAGGTGGGGAGATGTAAGGTCACTAATGCACAATGGAGACTTTGAACACACCTGAATATGGCGCATCTAAAGGTTGGTCCGCAGGTTTGTCATCCAGATCACGAAACCTGCGGAATTGGACAAGAAACGCGTCGGATTTTTGGGCTAGGAATGCATCGGAGAGAACTTTAACAAGCATGCGCTGTACCTTTGTAATTTTGGTCCGTGTTTCTTCCTCAGGTTGTGCAACTGGCAACGCTCTGGAGGGACATTCGCATCACCCTGATCCAAACCTCGGAGTGTGCACTGGATCTCCTGAATGCGGGCTAGAGCATGATCTAGCTGATAAACAATTAACGAAAAAGGTTACTGAAAACCATGAATGAGGTTATTTCTGAGGGAGAAGCCACTCCAAAGTCTGTTGACGTGAAGCGGATTAAGATTTCTTCTCAAACAGGACAGATAACGAAGGGAAGATGAGAGAGATCGAGAGCAGAGTACCTTCTCCACGGTTTGTTTGAGGTGGAGAGCGGCCATATCTGGCTTTGATGGGGCGGAGTCAAAATGGGAAGAGATCAGTTGGAGTCGCCATAGCCATGGAATTAACGAGGGAGCGAAGAAGAAATGTGAAGAGCCAATGATCAAGGGTTGGTTGATGGAGAAGACAACCAAATTTCATGTGTAAAGTAGAATATAACGGTCACAAGCCCCATCACCTTTATCCCCTTCTAACGTTCTCAAAGACCGTTGCTCCTGCCGTCCCTTCCCCTTACTCGGACTTCTATGTCATGGCTTCCCTCGGACAGACATTCATGTCCTCCATACCCTTTTGGGTCCTCCGTTTTTAGAAAGTGGCATCGACACATCCACATACGCATCCACGCTCAAGACGGCGCTTTCGAGGTGGGAAGAACAGCTTGAATTTCACAGGTTAAAATCCTTCAAAATGGACCTCCCACACAGGCTCTCGATGCACGAGAGATAGCTCGTGAAAAGAAAATAGCTCGCACCGTTCGCCGAATTCCCTTTCCCAAAGAGATTATCTTAGTTGACTTCACCCAAGCACTAGCACATCTTGTTTGGACTTTCATCTTCACAACTAGCACGTCTCATTTGGACTCTCATCTTCACAAACCAAAGATTCAAGCATGCTTGACTTAAGGCATGTTCAAACACGGCCATAACCAAACCCTCTTACTATTGTGTGATAGGCGGCATAAAAATATGGTCATTTTGCTAGATACTTTTCACAACGTTAATGTGGGTCCCCTTGGGTATCGGAGAAGTTGTTTGGTCATTACGTAACTTTATAGCGCACCAAATCTTTTTATTGGGTAGAGGTAACTTGACCGGTGCTGGGGGGGTTGTTAAATTAGCGAGCAAACTTTCCTTCTATTAGACATGTCCTTGGTGAAATCGCCTTTGAACGACGTCAATCATTGCCCCTCTTGCATGGATAGCTATTGTAGACCCATTTAAACCTAGCCTTACCACACTTATCACCATCAACTATGATTGTAGGTAGATTCATTTTCTCAACCATGACCCCCATGTTGGTTGCCACATGGTAGCCCAATGAAGCGTCGGGTGTGGGGGTCCCAATCCCCATCCCATAGCCACGCAAGCCTCTTCCACATCTACCAAAAGGAGTCGACTAGGATATGAGAGAGGGGCTTATCAACTTCATTATATACCAAGTACCATGGGTGAATCCCATGGGTGTCCATTGCGCATCAAGGGCCCTCCTTGCCCCCCTTTATTTTTCCATACTACCAAGAACACTATTGCGGATGAAGCAAGAACATTGCATGGCTTCTCAAAAAAAGATTCTCTTCAAAATCCTAACATTGTTGGCCAATTTTTAAAAGTAATTTAATTTTTCATAGGTCCATCTCCCAAAACGCTCGATTCTAAGAAGGGGCACAAATTTATGTAATGCAACTTTTAAAGATGCACTAGATACATGTACTTATGTTTTCATACTTAGACTACACATGAATATGATCTTCAAAACACATGCTAGATTATGAATTTGTAGGTTGCAAGAAATATTTTACATCCACAAAGTCACCCTAAGATTTCATCATCATTGATGGTATAGAAATTTAATTCAAACCAATTGAAAGTGAACTTAGATATTATTATTTATATTATAACCAAGAAACCAAATGAAGTCCATGTGAAATATGTACTAAATGGGAAATCCTTATAACAAAAAGAACACCAAATCATATAAATATCTTAAAATATGTCCATATGTCAAAATTCATATGAAAAACCAAATGTCTAACTAAACATCAATACAATCTATGCCTGTCTTATCACCAATGGTCACAATCTCTCCTTGTACAATAGTTGAACCTATTCCAGTGTCCTCAGTAGCTTCATGCTATAGCTCAGCAAATTCACCGGCCTCATCATAAAGAGAAGGTTGAGGCTTTGATGATGATTCTTGAACCCGATCACTATTAACTGCTACAGCTCCCACCTCCTGATCAACATCTGGCAACTCATTCATGGCATTGATCCTTTGGAGAATGAATGATGTTTGCCCTTGGTCCTTCTCAATTGCAACATAGTTCTGGCCCTTCTTAAAAGCACAAACTATAGTTGCATCAGAACTAGAGAAGAGATCGAAGATGAAGTCATTCTCAAAAGAGAATAAGTCTATCATCTCATTAATCATCCTTTGGGGCTTCTGATACGGGTTCACCATATGATGGGATGCGTCTGAGAAACACAACTTTCTTGTCACCGCAAGATGCTTAAAAACATTTTGAGCATTCCTTTTTCTACAATGCATCCAAACCTTTCTCTTCTCAGAGGCAGAGAAATACCCAATTGTCATCATCTCAAAACAACTCACCATCCTTTCTCTTGGCACATGGGTGAGATTTGTTTTATACCTATAGAAACTAGCCATAAAAATAAATCTTTTGCAACACATATATAATAAATGCTGAAGTTTAGAAATCATTATAGAAAACTATTGTAGAGATAAGGATGCTTACCAAAACATTGATTCAAGTGCATGTGTCTCTTGCATGAGGACCTTTGCAACTACAGATGATTGCTTCATAGAATGGAATATCAAAATCGTCCAAAGTGGGGCTGTTATTACTTGTTAAAATTTTTGGAGCAATTGTGTCAATTGCTCAAGTTAAAGGGGCTTTGGTTAAAGGTTGATCCCTTTAGTTTATAACCGAACGGAATGTCAGCTCTATGCAGAATGTGCAGTTTAGCTTTGGGATCTTGTCAACCATGTCCACAACATCAATATTGAAGATGCCATACCGGAGAGGCTCAAGAGGACGCCCTGATAGAGTAATTTTTTTCATGTCGGAAGTTGGCAAAAAGAGTTGTTGGCAGGCTCTACTCGCCTTTTCAAACTTTGCATATTCAATATGGGAGATAAAATTGGCAGGACATGGAAACTGTGTTGTATTTGCTCTAGCCCTTGTTTTTTGAGGAAAAGAAACATTACTATATAGTAGTAACTAGAAGCTAGAGTAAGGTACATGAGGAAGGAAGGATTTATAACTATCAACAACAATAAAGTATATGGCATTCAATTAAACTCACAATATTCTTGAAGTAAACGAAGAATTGCTTCAATGAGTCGTGACTACTTGAGGTTGGGCAATTCTACCTAACCTCCTCCCATGATGAACAATTTAAGCGAAACATCATTTGTTCTTGCATTTTCATCATATAAGAAGTCATATTTTGTTGGACATTGTGCAGGAGGAAGAATTAAAAGAAATGGAAGAACATTAGCAAATGGATTGAACTTCATCCTAGTCTTTAGGTTATGGACATGCAAAGGATGAGGGGCACAGATTTCTAATACTCTCATTCTAGTGTTATCATCAATAATAGGTCGGTGAAGCTTATTGATATGAGATTTTCTCTTTGAATTTTTTCCCTTATTCAATTTTGTTCGGAGTCTATAGCTCTGTTATCATCAATAATAGGTCGGTGAAGCTTATTGATATGTATGTAATAATTCATAACATCCACAAGATTTTCTCTTTGAATTTTTTCCCTTATTCAATTTTGTTCGGAGTCTATAGCTCCAAATCCCAAAGTAGCACCAGGGACCTTTGTGAGGGACACATCTTCACCATCTTGCACACATTTTTTCTTCTCATCCTTCTTTGTCTCAGGTCTTCTAGATTTTAGAGTGGATATTTGCCTTTGAGTAGCATGTCAAGACTTGGTTGCAATATCCTCATCTAGATGTCTTGATTGTTGGAGTTGTAAAGCTGGCACTTGCGTAGGTTGAGAGGGAGCAAAAGTGATATGCTTCAGTAGCTTAGTGATAATGTTTTTGTTGTCTTTGATACATCGACTTATTGATCTTACAAACTCCATAGGTGTAGAAACATCTTTGCAAAAAAGAGATTCCATAACAACAACATCACATACCTTCCCTTTATTTGTAAGACTAAAGTGCAGAGCATCAATGTCATCCTCATCGTACCAACAACTCGTAAGAACACCCAAGCATTTTGGTGTACCAAACTAAGAAATGCCTTTATTTCTTGAGATGATCAAGACTGCTCCAGTACCTGATACCTATTTTGTTAGTGACCATTATTGATTCTCGAAATGCTTTGCTTCATCTGAAATGTCCTCTGCTTCAATCCTGATAGTAGTGGCAAAGTCTGATTTATACTCTTTCCCATGTCCCTATGAGGAGAAGATACTTCTATGGAGGACTACAATTGCCTTTTTTATCTCTTCTTTTTAGGTAAAGGAGATAGTTCCTCTTGCAAATCATATTGCGGGCTAATTTGATGTGCACACTCTTCTTGGGAAGAGGCGTTAGATCAGCTTGAACATAGCCTTATTGATGTCTCCTTTGTCCTTGAGATTTTCCTCTCCCAACAAGAGGTGACTCAATGTTCTCTGCCTTCTTTCGGGCCCTTTCCTTCATATCCTTTCCACCAATTGGTGAGTCAAACTCATCATGAGGCTACCTTCCTTGATCAAATTTTTGAGAATATGTACGCTTTGTTGGAATGGACTGTCTGGTTCTAGTGATTCATCTTTATTCCTAGTAATTGCATGCTTTTTGAATTTGAACTTGAGAGAAGGTTTTTGGCTGCATAAAGAATTAGTAGCATGGGTCAAAGGAAGGCATACCAATACATAAAAAAAGAAGCCATCAAGCGTTTTGTAACAATATTAATTCACAGAAAGCAAGACCCAACTCGATGATGTTATCAACCAAAGTCATAACTTATGATAGAACTTGATAGCATCATCAAATTTTGTCATAATTTATGATGAATATCGATAACATCATCATTTTTTATCATAACATATGACAAAACTTGATAACATCATCAAGTTTTGTCATAATTTAAGACGAATCTCAATAATAGCATCATTTTTTTTATCATAACATATGACAAAACTTGAAAGATTTATTAACACATCATGATAAGAGGTACCTGGCCATGCTCTTGGAAAGAAAACAAAATATCTTTGCCTTTGTTCTTCTTCTGCAATGGCAGCAAAACAAAATTTGTTTGTCTTTGTTCTTATGAGATAGGAAGCCTGTGCATGGAAGAAGGTAGCTTCTATGAGATAGGGGATTTGAGATAGATGAGAAGATATAAATGGAGTTTGAGAGAAAGAAGGCAAGTTTTATGTGGCTGAGACAACAAATCAAGCTTGGAAGATCGTAGGTGACTCTGTAAGAGAGAAGATCAAGAAAAGACCTTGCGAAAAAGAGGGGCGATTCAAGGAAAAACATACGAAAAAGACTATTTTGATCGTTGTCTTGTAGGTCGCTTTTCACACCAAAAGTATTGCAAATCCTAAACAATTTCTAAAATTATGACAAAATTCGATGATATCATCGATCCATGTCATAAGTTAACCCTAACTTCGATATCAACTTCGAGTTGCTCGATAACAGCATCGAGAATTTTCATAAGTTATGATGTAACTCGAAAACATCATTGAAATTTGTCATAAGTTATGACAAAAATCGATAACATCATCGAAATTTGTCATAAGTTATGACATAACTCAATAACAGCATCGAATTGTGTCATAACAAATATAAAAATAGTAACATGGCAATAACTTTTGAACTAGGACTTCGTTTTGGGAGCTTTTTAGCTCAAAATTTAGGGCACGAGCGGCTCTACTTGGCCTCAGAATGATGTTGAAATACGATGCATAAAGTACTCAAAAATTGAGTGCAAGGTTAGGGGGTCATTACCTAGTGCACAATTCCTTCTACAAGGAAATTCTATCTGACCAACACGTATGACCTACAAGAACCAAGCAATAATCCTAGCATAGATATAGCTCTAAATTTCCATTCTAACTCATATTATAGCTCATTGCTATTTGTTTCAACTTATGACATAACTTGATAACATCATCAACTTCTATCATGAGGCATGCATACACTATTTACTATTATCAAGACATATAGATGCCTTTGTCATGTGATTGACATCGAGTTTTATCATTTGTTGTTCATAATAGCAATGAGTTAAGAAATGACACATGACACAACTTGATGATGTTATCGAGTTTTTTCATAAGTCATGACACAACTCAATGATGTTATCGAGTTTTGTCATAAGTCATGACACAACTCGATGATGCTATCAACTTTTGTCATATTGCCATCAATATTATGTAGATTTCTTTCAATTGATAAACAAAATATGTGAATAGCAATACCTTTAAAACATTTACTTTTCAAAAAGGAATATTTTGATTCCATATGGAATCTTTAATGTTTGATAGAAAATACATACTTGGCCATTCTATTTCTCTTGAAGTATCAAGCTCTACACTATGATTCAATCCTCAAATTTGCTCCAACGTTTTGTCTTATGGGTAAGAGCACAGCTGAACATTGCAAATGGGGAATGTGCTTGTGGGGCCTCTATTACATACTCTATGGATTTCAATTGCTTTAAATTTTAAAAAAAACCTTTTGGATTCCAAGGCTTTTAAAATTGGGATTTTAGGGTTAGGACATCCCAAAACTATGCTCCTTCACTCTTCAGCACATTTAAGCTATCTACATTATCCTCCATTCTTTCATTCTCCTCATTTCTCAAAGAACAAATGACTAGGAGCACTAGTTCTCTTCCATCCTACCATTCTACTTCTCCATCAACTCAACTCATAAGGATGGGTCTTCACTAGACACATATATTGAGTCTCCTTCACCACAAAACGTGGTGAGCCAGGTCCAATCCAACTTCTTGGCACCAGATGTGGAATCCTGTATGCATTTGGCAAGTAACAATGATCGTCATTTTTAGGAAGAGTCATCATTGGAATCATATATTGAGTCTCCCTGCTCTATGAAAAATAAGAACAAGGGTTGCTTACTCTTAGAGTCATCATTGGAATCATATATTGAGTCTCCCTACTCTATGAAAAATAAGAACAAGGGTTTCTTACTCTTAGAGTCATCATTGAAATCATATGTTGAATCATTGGAGCCACAACCATTCAAGGAGACTGACTTTCCACATGAGGCAAGCCTCCATTCATCTAGCAATGTGGAGGTCATGTCTACGAATCCACCACTGGCTGAAACATGTCAACGGAGTAAAAGGGCAACTTTGGATAGCGATGATGATGATCACACGGCTGTACATTAGGAAGTGACTCTATACATCAATCGAAGACATTCCAGCTATGGTAGGAGGAGAAAAAGATTCTTGTTATCGGCAGCTCAACTCTCCGAGACATCTAAGGTATATTGTTGCCATAATGGTTGCTTGAGACATCTAGAGTTGGGAAGATCAAGTCCATGAGATGTAGATCAATCATGCGAACTACAAAAGATGTGTTTGAATACCTTTTTTTTTTTTTTGGCACAAAAAGTAGTGCTAGTTATATTGCTTGAAAACGAGAGTAAAAGAGGGCCTAAAGGCCAGCGGGCTATAATCACAAAATGGATACCGCCCATGGTAACAAAATCATAATTACAAGCCTCTCAGGGCATAATCATCGGAGTGTGGATAAATAGCCATGGTGGGGGGGAGTAATGCCACTGAAGACTCTGAGCAGAGTGCTGGAAGAACAGCTCTTGATGGTCCCAGTCGCGAAGGAAGCACCGTCTCTTCTCCTTCCCTGCCCGGGACTCCCCTTGAATTTGATCCCACTGACCCTTGAGCGTGTGAATGATCGTGCTCCAAATGTCCACTAGGGTCTGGGTAGCAGAAGAAGCCTGATCTCCTAAGGTCTGTGCGCATCTGGAAGTCCAGATATGCCAGCCTATAATACTCCCTATGATCTCCCAAACTGGGTGCTGAGTCATCGCTCCTGCATCTGTTTCTGTTAGATGCCAAGGGAAGCTATCCATGTATGCCCAGGTGGCCTGTGTGATGATGAAAACTGGATCCTGCCTAGAGAACTCATAAGCCAAGTGATGTCCCATCTCAGTGCTGCACCAGCGAATGGCTCCCCAAGTGACCGGTAGCTCAGGTGTAGCCCTCGCTAAGATCCCCATGACTCCCTTCCACACTGTCTGAGCATGTGAGCAGCTCCAAAGGTAGTGCTTCAGGGACTCCTCCTCGTGAAAACACATATGGCAGTGCCCCTCCTGCCCCATCTGCCTCAGCCATCTACCAACTGGTAGCCCCTTGTGGGCCACCATCCAAAGAAAGTAAGAGATCTTCCTCGGCCGCCAGCTTGCCCAAAGAGTCTTCCAGAATGTGCGAAGAAAAACCAAAGATATCCCTTGGGCATACCAACTATGTGCTTGTGTGGGTAGCCTGCGCTGGAGAGCCCCAAGAGCACACCTACCAGTACGCGCACTGTATGAGAAGAAGGGGGTCGGGTCCTCTTAGGGCTCTAGTGGTGGCCAGCGCCACTCCCCTGGGTCCCACTCCACCTCTGTCAAGGAGCGGCCCTCCCGAATCTAGAGTCTCCAGTCTTGGTCGTGCATAATGAGGGGGTCTATATGCCACGTTTTCCCTTGCAACCCTATGATGCGAAGGCGCTGCCAGGGAAGCTGGGGGTCGATCATGGCCTCTCTACTCTGGAGACGGCTACCATCGACGATGGAGAAGAAGTGAATCGAGGAGTCGGAGAAAAGGCCTGCAACCACCAAAGGAATGCCACGGGGTGTGAACTGCCCTAGCCACCTCTCATCTCTGGGGAGGAGCTGTCTGGTGATCATGGGAATCCTCCAACCTGCAGGAATGGCAGCATCGATCTCCGCTCGTCGAGCCTAGATCCCACGTGCCATATCTACTGCTGCTGCCAGCTCGCCTGGTCTCAACTGGCTATAGACGTCCCTCCAAACTCGGAGCGAGCGCGCAGGCCCACGCGCCCAGAGCGCCCATGGGATATGGGATCTCTCTCCAAGCTAGCGACCTGTATCATCTATCACCTGGCTGCTCCAGATTAGGGGCTGTTTGTCTATCTCCTCTCGGCAGCTGGGGGGAACCTGAGAGAGGTTGTGCCGCAACTTTCTCCAGACCGAGACGAGGCCACGGAGGAAGGGGGAATGGGGCTGAGTCAGTGGGGTTGAAGTGAAAATCCACCGGATAGACAGCTGCCAATCACCCCCTCTCTGGGGGATACACGTGCTGAGACCATGTTGAAGCAAGAGCTTCCACGTCTGCCCTCTTGGGGTTAGACCGTGGATGACTAACTTGCCAAGTAATGCGTGACTCTACAGTTCTAGATCTATGATGCCAAGACCGCCCTCTGTCTGGGGACCTCTGTCTGGGGAAGAATGACCATTTGCCAGGCGACCCGGGCTCTAGTGGTGCCGAAACCATCTGAGCTAGACCAAAGAAAGTTTCGCACCAGTCTCCTCAGCTGGGCTACACATGATCTCGAGAAACACCAGCAAGATGCCACGTACCAAGCGGTGGCAAGGACTTGATTGACCACAAGGGCCCTGCCTGCCAAAGATAGCCGAGCCGTGCTCCCCCAGAAGGCTAGCTTCCATCATATGGAGACTAGGACTGGTAAGAACTGCCAAGCCGGCATGATATCCAGACCTACCTAGAATCCCAGGTAACATGTCATCTGCCCTCTAGGGATCCAGCGAAACCCCAGGAAAATACCCCACTGTGAGCTGGCTTCCGGATCCGTAAGAAAACCAACTGACTTATGCTAGTTGATTTTCGCCCCAGCGGCTAGGCAAAAAACCTCTAAAGAGAGTCTCACTCACTCTAGTGACTCGATATCATCCTGCACATACAGGGCCGTGTGGTCTGCATACTCGGAGTCCAGAAGTTCTGCATCATCCTAAATAGGGAGGCGCATCCCTCAAAGACCAGTGGTACGGGCTCATAGGAAGTGAGTCATGGCCTCCGCAAAAAATAGGAAGAGGTAGGGTGCAAGTGGGTAGCCTTGACGCACCGAGCGCTTGAGGGTGAATCTCTCCCCCATCCTGCCGCTGATGATAACCCAGCTAGAGGCCGATCTGTAGAGACTAGCAATACCTCTGATCCACTCGTTCGGGAAACCGAACCGAGAGAGTGTACCTTCCAAGAAGGACTAGTCTACCCTGTCATATGCCTTCTCAAAGTCAAGAAGGAGTATGACAAGGTGCTGACCACTGTGCTGGGCCCACTCTGTTGCCTCTGAGAATGTGAAAATGTTGTCCAAAATGCTGCGATCTTGGACAAAACCAGTCTAGGTGTCATGGATCAAGTCATGTAGCAGGGGGCGGATGCGGCTACTGATTATCTTGGTGAGGATTTTATAGGCAGTCGGGAGGAGGGTGATAGGGCACCACTATCTGATCTCCTTATGGTTCCCCCCTTTGGGGATGAGGCAAATCAAGCCTGTCGCAAGGCTCTCTGGCATCTGTCCACTGGAGAAGATATGCTGGAAGGCTGCGAGCAAGGGCTGGTGGACCTGCTCCCAGAAGGTGGTGAAGAAAGCTCTAGAGAGCCCATCCTCACCTGGGCATTTCTGCCCATCAATAGTGCTCACCGCATCCTACATCTCTGCCACGGTGACGGGCATGAGGGTCTGGGGGCTCCTGCTGGAACAGGGATCTGTAGAAATCTATCACCAAGTCCCGGTGGATCTGTCCTGACACTACCATCCTACGCTCTAAGAGATCGGAGTTGTTCCCCTACTGACGTTTGGCCATGAGTCCTGAAGAACTCTCTGCACATCCTGTCGCCTTTCCTAGCCCAAAAGGACTTGGAAGCATGAAATGAGAACTCGGAGCGTCGCTGGGTGATCTCCTCTAGCATGAATCGGGCTCTAACCTCCTGTCGTCTGAGCTCCTCAGAGCCTGGAGAAGATTGCTGCATCTGCTGTATCGAGGCAAGATCTCATCTGAGACCCCTCTCCTTCGCCCACCACTACTGCCTGACCTGAATCGCCTCCTGCTGACAGATGAGACTAGACTTGGCAAGAACCTGAGCTACCTGAGTTGCCATATCCCCCATGGGGTCCCAATCCTACTCCCACAGGTCCACTATCCTGCTACGAACCGCTGCTCTGGAGTAGATGGAGTCTGGGATCTGGCACGAGCGTGGAGGTAAGGAGTGAGAGGCTGAGTCCAGGACTAGGATGACTGGCGCATGGTCAGAGAGAGTCATCCCTAGAACCACTCCTGACTCTCCACGTCTGCCTATCGCCCAATCGCTGACATAGAAACAGTCCAACTGCTCCAAAAGTCTGCCTCCCTCCATCCTGTAACCCCAAGAGAAGTCCAAACTCCCTGTCCATTTGCAAAAGGAAGGCTCCCTCCAACTATCCCGACCTCCCACAGCGAACAAGGAGTAGTCCCAATCTGCCTGCTCCGCCTGAGCTATACCGAGGAACTCTGGGCCCCGTCCTTGCTGATCCTCTAAAGTCTCATGGTTATTGAAGTCCCCTCCTACAATCCAAGAATCCATCTCTCGCAATAAGTCTGTCAAAGAGCTCCAAAAAGCGGCTTTCTGTCTAAGGTCGGTCGGGGCATAGATATTGAGGATGCCACATGCTTAACTAGAGAAGCGTCGATGGAGGTGCAGACCACCCAGCTCCTCCCCTGCTCGCCAATCAAAGGTTCCCAATAGGTGTGGGAGCGTCCTGTGAGGACCTTCCCACACTTACTGGTCTGAGAAGCCGAAAGCTTGTGTTCCTGCAATAGGAGCACATCTACCCTTCCCATTAAGGCTGGCTGGAGCTCCTGTCTGAGCACCATCTTCCTGGGGCCACGGGTTCCTAATGAGTGGAACCCGTTGATGTTCCAAGAGATAATGCGTATACTCATGAAGAGGGGAGATGGGCCACAAACAGCTGTCTGCTTGCGGTCGATGTCGAGGTGGTCGGAGGATGTCTAGTGTGCAGACGAAGGCGCTTCTGTGAGGGTTTCAAAGGAGAGGCCGGATCATCGGACCCATCCTCTAAAACCTTCAACAGAGGGGAGAGGCCCTTCGTCCCATGGTGGTAAGCTCTCTCTAATCAACTCAAAGCCTCCGCCAGGGAAATACTGTAGAAGCCCGCTACCTCTGAGGTCCTCCAAGGGTGGAGCCCTTCCGTGTAGATCCACTCCAAAGGTAGTCGAATGATGACCAAAAGGCGGAATCGTTTGACGCTATGGTGCCATCTCAGACGAACGTCACCCTCCTTTCACTACTGCTGAAGAAGCTCCGCTGCTCTGCTACCGATCTCTAGTTCTGCACCTGCTCCTGGGACTCATCTCCCAAACATTTTCATTCGTCCATTTCTCATTCCCGTCACTGGTGATAGTGAAGGAATAACTAGGACCATCATGGGGGGCAAGGACGGACACCTTACCCTCTGCCCCCTTTCAGAGAAAGAAGATGCTGATGTCTAGGCATGCAGGGAAGGAGCCAATACCAGCTGCATCCAAATAATCCCAAGGTCCTGCTCGGTAAAACTCCAAAGGTAGAGCTCTAGGAGTTGCCCTTGGTGTCTGAACAGACCTTACAAATAATACAAAGTGATCTTTCATTGATTGTTGTTGTTAAGACTATATTTAATCATTTGATTGTTGTGGGGACCAGAAAGAGGGGTGCTGGCTGTCGAATGAGCTGGAGTGGTGCTGGCCATTTGCAAGGAAGGGCCTCTCCCCTCCACCGGGATAGGAGGGATAGGCACGGAGGAGGTCTGTGCTGGCTTTGGGACCGCAGGCGGCGCAGGCGAATGGGGGGGTTCCCTCGAGATCATGCTCGAGGGAGAGGGGGGGGCTGAAACCAAAGGTGCTGGGGGGGATCCCGGAGGGGGGGGAGGTAGGGGGACCGAGGAGGAGGGGGGAGGGGGGGAGGGTGGGGTGAAGGATGAGGGGGAGGCTGGCTGATCTTCTCCTTCCCTTTCTCCTTCCCCTTACCAGGCTGCTGCTGGTTGGTGACCACAGGGGTCTCTTGCTGTAGATGGGAAGGCTTTTTTGGTCCTATTTTGTTTCCTTTCCATTTTCTTTTGACCTCAGTCCAGCCTTCCCCTTCGGGAGGGGGTGTGGATGCCTAGCAGGGGGGATCTTGAGTTGCCTAGATTGGGGCCATCTGAGGTTCTGTCCTCGTGAAGCGAGGGTAGGAGCGTGCCTGTGGTGCCCGAAGTCGTGGCATCTCAGACACTGATCTGGGCGACTAGTGACCATAATGTGCTGCGTCACCACACCTATGTCCTTCTCAATCTCGAACTCCAAGGGGATACTCTACGGATCTAGGACTGCCACTTTGACATGTGGCACCCCTTGGGCTGTCGTCGCATCAACGAAGAAGTTCTACATGAGCCAGCCAAAGTGCGCGCCCAGGTCCTTGATGATCGGGCGAAGCTCTATTGCGAGGCCTGGGAAAATGGGCATCAAAGTCCGCTACACTGAAACCCCTATACCATGGGACCATAAGGATGATCTTCCCACCCACAGAAGTAGGGGACCGTCTGACCATATCACTCGCAACCTGTGCTGAGGAGAGCTTGAGCCAGAAGATACCACGTCCCATGAGTGCGACCTCCTCAATGTGGCTGTCCTCAAGGTAGAGGGTGGACTACAACCAGTCCCTGATGTCTTCTCGTGAAGGGGCGTAGCCAATGACTCTCCCATAAACGGACGTCTGGGAGAAGTCAATGGCGGCCTGCTTCACCAAGGAGACTTGATGCTCTGTCAGTGTTATGCGGTAGGCTGATGGAGGGGGGGTCTGTCTGGGCCACCAGCTCCAGGCTCATGGCCGCCATACCGCACCGACAAACTATGAAAGCTCCAAAAGGTGGGGGAAAGGAAATGGTAGAGGCGAGGGAGGGGGGAGTGGGACGGAGGCGGGGGAGGAAAGAGGGAGGGATGGAGAAGTACGGGGAAGTGGGGGGAGGAGAGGTGGTGGAGTGGGGAGCGAATGGCGAAGGGGGGAAGGAAAGGAGGAGGGAGGGGGGGCAGCGCAGCACAGGGCAGGGAAGAGGAGGGAGGAGAGGGGAAGGTGCGGCAGCGCAGCGTGAGGGGGGGCGGGGAAGAAAGGAGAGGAGGGAGGGGAAGGGGGGGGTGGCAGCATTGCGCAACGGTGGGGAAGGGAGGAAGGGGGCGGGGGGGTGGTAGCGCAATGCGAGGGGGGGGAGGCGAGGAGAGGACGGAGGGGCGGAGAAGGAAGGAGGGGGGGGGGGATGGCGGGCGGAGGAGGAGAGGGGGACGGAGGAGGCGCAAGGGCTGCGAGCTGGGAGGCGGCGGAGAGAGAGGAGGGGAAGGGGAGAGGGGGCCGCGCCATGCAAGGGGGGGTAGACGGGAGCAAGGGAGGGGTGGGAGTATTTGCAGGAGCCGAATGAGGATGTGTTTGAATATTACCTTGACCATATATTGGTTTGTAGAGGAGCATTCAAGCATGCACTCACTCTTGGCAACAATACATTGCAACGGATTCAATTTAGATCTTTGAAGCCCACTGCTGACCATATCCACATTCCCGGGATTATGGCTAACATAACATTCCCTTCCCCTTAAGAATGGTTTATGTCCTCGGAAACAAAATTGGGAAACCTCCTCTGGAGACTGCTTACCCTTTCCCATGTTGAACTCTCTTCAGATCTATCTTTCCACTTAACCAAACATTCTTGCCATATAGTATGTCACGTTCTTTTTTCTTGTTTATCTAAAATTCTTTCTGGTTCATGTGGTAAAGATGTAGGTTCAATGAGTTCAACTAGGACTTCATTTCTAATGAGATTATCATCATCTCCTAATTTTCTTTTTAGCCTACTTACATGAGAAACTGGATGTACTCTACATCCCTCAGGAAAGGCTAATTTGTAAGCAGGTTCTCCAATCCTCTTAAGTATTGTGAATGGTTGATAATACCTAGGGGACAACTTCGGACATTTACGTGTCTTTAGAGATTCTAAAGATTCAGGTACCTTAAGGTAGACTTTCTCATTTACTTCAAACTCCAACTTTCTACGATGGGGGTTTGCATAACTTCGTGCTCTATCTTGAGCTCTTCTTATGCTATCTTTAGCTAACTTAAGCATTTGATTCATATCCTCAAGAAAGTCTCTTGGGGGGGTCACTCATCATATGTAGCCCTATCACGTGAGTTCAACAGAAGGATATTTTTTATTTCTAAAATTTACAGAAATAAATATACATAAGGGACTATTTAAAATAGTTTTGAGAAAAATTTACAGTTTTGTATAGAAAAGGGGTACATTTTATTAATGAAAAATTCACAGATAAGGGATTTTAGAAATAGGCCTTGAACGCACATGGTATAGAGGGTTTATACATAGTGACCCCCCCGAGGAAAGTCTTTGGCCACTTGAACCTTCTCTTTTAAGATTCCCACTGTCATTGGGGCTCTAGGTTGAAATCAATACATCATCATGAATGGACTGAAACTTGTAGCTAAATGTTTGGCACTGTTATATGCAAATTCTAATATGGGAAAATATTATTCCCAATTAGTTTGTCATTTGCTTACATATGCTTGAAGCATATCCTCAATGATCTGATTGACCCTTGCAGTTTGACCATCACTCTGTGGATGATCCGTGGTGCTCATATTCAATGAAGTTTCCAACCTCTTAAACACAGCCCTCCAAAAATGGCTATTAAATTTGCTATCTTGATCACTAACAATACCTGCTGATAGCCCATACAGTCTATAGATATGCTCCACATATAGCCTAGCTAATTCTGGAGTTTTAACATCTTCACTAACTGGAATAAAATGAGCCATCTTGGTCAACCAATCCACAATTACCCACACAAAGTTGTGCCCCCTCTGTGTCCTAGGTAGTCCCACAATGAAAGATTCCATGGAGATGCTTTCCCATTTGCCAGATGAAATCTCCAATGGGTGTAGGAGACCTCCTACTTTAAGGCGTGCAACCTTATTGACCTAGCATTTTTGGCAATTCAATACATAATCTTGGACATCCTTACCTATTCCAGGCCAAAAGAATTGTCTTTTCAGAAGCACATATGTCTTTTGAATTCCCGAGTGTCCAGCACTTGGACTGTCATGACATTCAAAAAGGATTTGGCGCAGGCCTAATATCACTATGATCCGGGACACATACTCTACCCTTGTAGAGTAGGTAGCCATCTTCAATAGTATATTTTCTCCACTTGAGTCCTTTATCACCAACTTGTGGTGTGTTGCCATTTCCATGCGACTCCTCAATGAAAGCGTCTCGATTAGTTGGATCCTTATTTTTAATTACTTTCCATATTTCAGAGAAGTGAGGATCAAACTCACATTTCCCCTTTAAGAACTCTAGGAAATCATTTTGAAATTGAGTAAAATTCAATTCATTAACAATTGGCATTCGGCTAAGAGAGTCTGCTACCACATTGAACTTCCCTTTCCTATATGTCAATTGTATATCAAACTCTTGCATTAACTCAGCCCATCTAGCTTTTCTACCTTTAAGTTATGGTTGATTACAAATCCAATTAACACTCTCCTAATTAAAAATGATCTCAAATTTTGCACCATATGAATAGTGCCTCCACTTTTTAAAAGCATAGACTATAGCATATAGTTCCTTCTCATATGCCGAGTAATTCCGTTGGCACAACCTAACTTTTTGCTTTCAAAAGCCACGAGTAATTCCGTTGGCACGACCTAACTTTTTGCTTTCAAAAGCCACTAGTCAACCTTTTTGTATAAGTATTGCCCCAACAGCAAAATCATTGGCATCTGTCTCAACCACGAATGGTTCATTGGGATCCACTACTTTTAAGACAGGAGCTGCCGCTATAGCTACCTTTAGTGAAAACTTCTCTTTTGAGGTTCATCCCATACGAAGGTACTTCCCTTCCCCTTAAGCTGGTTTGTCATCGGAACAACAATCTTAGCATAATCTTGGATGAAACTCGTATAGAATCCTAACAAACCTAAGAATATCTGTAATTCTTCTAGACTTATAGGATGTCGCCATTCCAATATGGCCCTTACTTTGTCAAGATCCATACGAACCCCTTCTTGGGATATTATATGTCCCAAGTATTTCACTTCCTTTGCAAAGAATTCACATTTGGATTCTTTTGCAAAAAGTGAATTATCTCTAAGCAGTTGGAACACTTTTCGCAAATGTTCCAAATGCTTTTCCTGGTTTTACTATAAATAAGGATATCGTCTAGAAATACTAGTGTCATGAAAGTTGCTGGAGCATTTGTTAATCCAAATGGCATTACTTTAAATTGATAATGGCCATATCTAGTACGAAATGATGTCTTAGGAACATCCCCTTCCCTAATTCGTACTTGGTGATATCGTGATCTTAAATCAATTTTAGTAAAGTATTTTGCCCCTTGCAATTGATCAAAGAGCTCATCAATGCGAGGCATAGGATACTTATTTTTTATGGTGATTTTATTTAGTACTCAATAATCTATGCATAAACGCATAGTACCATCCTTTTTCTTTACCAGTAAAACTAGTACAGACCAAGGTGAGCTACTTGTTTGGATTTGGACCTTCCTAAGATATTCCGTTAATTGTCTTTCGACCTCATGTTCCTCCGTTTGACTAAGCCTATACGGGGGTTTACAAATAGGGGTAGATCCAGGAATTAAATCTATTTTATGATCTACTTCTCTCTTAGGAGGTAAACCATTTATAGGTAAATCAGACGGAAAAATATCTTTAAATTCAAACATTAAATCATTGAAAGAAGATTTATACTTTTTAACATTATCAAAAACAACATTACTTCTTTCTGATGCAGAAGACATAAAATCACCAATAAAAGTAAGTTCACAAAGATATACCTCGCATTCTTCTTGGTGTAGTAGTCGTTCTAATTCCATTGAACAAATAAGAGGAGAGTTAGGCACATCATGTTCTCCTTGAATCTGGAAGACTCTACCCTCTTTTTCAAACATAATGGAGTTATTAAGATCACTCCTCTGTAAGCTATGCCCAAGACTATACAACCATTCTCGACCAAGCACTACATCTGGTCGATCGAGATGCATGATTTGGAAATCCAAGGCATCATGATAGCCTTGAATATCCGCCTCTACACCATATATCATGGTGTCCCAAGCTTTTTTATCACTGCCCTTTGCCAAAGAGACCACATATTTGTGGGCACTGGGGTTCTCGAGCAATTTTAATTTCTTAACTAATGAGTAGTTTAAGAAATTATGTGTTGCACTATCATTGACCATCACTCTTACTCTTTACCCCTTAATTTTTCCATGCATCCTTATTAGATCATGAGGACCAAAGGTGGGCTGCCACATTGCCGATGATAGACAGCACATGTGGGTGCTATCCTCATGATAGACCTCTACCTCATTGTACTTTTCAGTACCATTAAGCGGCAACACTTTCATCGCATGCACTTGTTTTTGTGGAGGTCTATTTGGGGCTTTAGCTCCTGCTGGTTTATTTTTAGGGCAGTTCCAAGCACCATGGTCTTTGCCCAGACATTTGAAGCAAAGATTTTCTTGCCTGGCCCTTTCATAATCCTCTTTTTTCAAGAGAGGATAATTTTGTGTTTGAGGTTTCTTAGGTGGTGCCTGAGGAACCTCCTTCTTAAAGTGTCCCTTCCTTTTCAAATTGGAAAATTTATTGAACTTTGGAACAAAACTTGTTTGCTCTGTAGTTCCAACTCTAAATTTCCCCATCGTATCATCGTATATTTGGGCATACTTAATGACTTCCTCAAAGGTTTTAGGAGAATTTTTTTTCACCTCAACCTTATAAGTGTCTTTAAGACCTCTCACGAAACCCCTTATCTTTTGGAATTCATCAATTCCCTTTAGCTTAAGGACTGCCTCCCTATAGTTCGCTATGTAGTGGACTAGAGTGTTTTTACCCATAGTGCAATTATCCCAAGCCTCCCACGCTCTTTCTAATTCATTTTCCGGTAAAAACTCTTTAAGGAAGGCTTGTTCAAACTCAGTCCAATATCTAGGAATTCTATCACTCTCCCTGAGGCTCATCCACCATTTATAGGCTTTACTTCCAAGGGAAAGACTTGCTTCCACGACTTGATTTTCAGGAGGTGTATTCCTGAGTTCCACATTATCCTCTTGATTTTCACTTTGTACCTCCTCATGTGTTTCCTCTCCGACTAATGCTTTTCCCTTTCTAGCCCTTTCCTCTGCGTTCCTAATCATACCATCCCTTTCTGGAATCGTCATTATAAAGACGTATATCTTCCAGAAATTATAAAGCAAAGCGCTTTATATCCGAGAGAAAAATGTGATGCCCACTTTCCTGGTATTTGTTTGAGGTGTTAGATTTTGTCCTTGAAATCGAGTCATCCTCGTGCTCTTTAAATTCACGATCTTGCTTCCTGATCCCGCTCTTTTGCTTTCCTCGATTTTGAACTCTAAAATCCTACTTATAGTTTCCTCTTCTTTTACATTTTGAAAATCTTCTTCTTTGAAAATGGCGAGGTTAGGAAGATTGGGAAGAACAAGAGGGTAAAAAGGTTTTTAAAACCTTAGGAAAAAAGAGAGGTAGAAAAGATGTTGATGATGTGGCTTTTTCTAGACCTTAGATGACGTGGCTTCTTCTCCCAAAGTTTTCTGTGCAGGCCGCAGATCGACCATGGAACAAAAACGTCGAATCGCCAATGCTTCTTCCAAAGTCCGTAAGTCCGGAGAGTATGAATCTCTGATTCTTTGAGAGCGTGGGTAATCAAGGCTGCAGCATAGAGGTGACGCCCTCTCTGGTCCCAGTTTGATGACGATGGTTGAACAGTAGCCTTGGAAATCTTTAGAGCAGCACTCCCGTAAAACTGTGTATGGTGTTAGCCTTCAGATGAGCTGAACGGCGCACAGTTTCTCCAAATCTCTGTAGCTTGGATCTAGCAGACTAGCAGCAAGATAGCCGATTCTTTTGCATATCGCGGTATGTGACTTCGCGTCAACTCCCACACGGCTTGTCTGCTTCTAAATGAGTTCTCAGTGATGCTGCACATAGGGAGACGAAGTAAATTTACCTTTGACCTCTGGGCACGTAGAATCCCTGGCCGACCTCAAATTTTGTCGGTCTCTTCCTCTACTCTTGTAACCGCTGCAACTGTATCCTAATCTTCTTGGTAATCCAAAGATCCTGGATCTGGCATACTGTGTCAATAATACCGCTTGCCTTTCTACTCAACCTCAAGTGGTAACGGTACAGAGGGGTGTTTCTTCCGATATCTTCTTGGACAATAAAGACTATCGAGAATTCTTGCATGTAAAATTTGACATCTCTTCTATCGTCGAGCATAGGAAAAAGAACACGCAGTCGGCTTCTTCTCTACGGATCGCTCACAACGCTCTGATACCAATGTAACATCTCCATCAAGAGGGCTCAAGTCTGATTCACCACCCAGCCGCGTCGAGCGCTCCCCTTTCCTTCATCTGTGAACCCCCTCCTCAATTCCTTCTCCTTCTCCTTCCTTCCTATCGTGGAGCCTCTCTCTAGAATCTCCCCTGAACCCAGTGTATGACATGTGGACCCCTTTTATGCCAAATCTTTTGACCCCTCTTGGCATCCTTCTATAATGCTAGGCATTAATTCACGTGTCCACCTTTGCACTGTCAAGCCCTCTGGCTTCCCACTTGACCATATCCACATTCTCGGGATTATGGCTGACGTAACAATTTCACAAGGTTATGGAAGAATTACTTCAACAATGTGACCATTCCAAGGAAGGTTAGAATGGGGATATGTAGCATATGTGCCAAGCTGAAGAGTAGGAGGCAAAATGCAAAATCAAAGAATGAAAGAGGTACTCCTCCATGCTCAATATTTCATGTATTGTCTATTTAATTTATATTAAATGTTTTAGTCTTCTCAATACCAAAATTGTGCTTTTAGATCAAGTAAATGAAGCTCTGAAGGTGCATAGAGAACAACAAGCATTGGAAGGTGCAAAGCTTACAAAGCACAGAAAGAAGGGCCTGAAGAATCACAAATACTTAGGGATTGTTATTGATGGCATGGACCAAAAAAAGACCAACCTCCCACATTTTGTTAAGGTACCAAAGGATTTGAAGGAGGATTCTTTTCTGCAAATGCATCTTGTCGGATGTCTCATATATAACAACCATCTTTTATCAAAAGTATTTTTTACATATCCAAATGTCCATAATGATGCCAATCTAACAATCACCATTCTTCATCATATAATTTCAACATGGGAAGGGCCTCTTCCTTTGTCTTGTATTTGCAATCGGACAACATGGCTAGAGAGAACAAGAATAAAAAATTTCTTGCATAAATGAATATGTTGGTGCAAAAAGGTATCTTCACTAAGGTCAAACTTGGGTTCCTCTTGGTTGGTCACACACATGATCAAATTGATCAGATGTTTAGCAAATTCTCAAAGAAGCTAGCACGACATGATGCCTTCACTTTGACAACAATGATTTCACTTATAGTTGAAGCATATACACCACATCCTCATGTGCTACACTTGAAAGAAACATTTGACTTTAGAAAGTTTCTGAATGGTTCAAATTCATCCATCATATGTATTCAACAGCTAAACGATCTAAGCTTTCAGCATCAATTTCGCATAAAGATGAGAGATGGAAAAACATATATGGATGCCAAGCAGTACTCTTCATCTCCAACATGGCTACCAGAAAATGGATTGCTATTTCTATCTTTCATTCCTGATCGTATGATTTGTGCTTCTTTGCAAGAACCACTAGAGGTTTTATCAGAAGTGCAATGGGCTCAAATCAAAAGAGAGACATTGATTACCATAAATGCCTTCAAGAAAAGAAGGATCTCATTGAGAAGGCCCACACATATGCAAGGATGAGGACACAAGATGGTGGAATAAGTTCCTTGAAGATCAATCCCTAATTCTTTCCAAGTTTGAGCACAATGATGTCACTCTAAATGTTCCTTTCTATTGGCCATTAGTTCATGCAACTCAAGTTGAAAATGCAACAACTTCTCTTCATACACAATTGCAAGGTATGATTAATGTACATCCATGAGATATGTATTTGGGTGCATGGAGGTCTCATAAACGACAAGAGCGACTTGTAGAAATGTGGACTTGAAGTGTGCAAGATATAAAGGTGGACTCCATGGTTGCAACACTTGCCGATGATGATCCTCTTGGCCATTTATTTTGGATTGCAAAGGTGATTGGTTTGATCATATCTGAAACTAGAGATATTATTTCCCTTCAAGTGCAATAATTTAGAACCAAGAGTCATGATGCGAACAATGGAAAGTACACCCTTGAAATGGTCGCAAATGCTCGTGGTAGGGGAAAGTGAAGAGGAGCAAAAAATCAACCACATGTCAGTGTGCTTATTCTTGATGAGGTTGACATTCTTGTTTGTGACTTTCGATTGACCAATGCTGGACATCTTCACAAGGAGACAATTGGCATCATTAAACAAAAGCTTCCCTCAAAGAAATGCATTGATAAAGCTGGACCCTCTTCTAGACTTACTCGAGGACAATCAGAAGCAACATTAGGATTGCATAGGGATGAGGATAATGTGATTGTGGATAGTGCTGATTTGAGGAGGATGGATCATTAACATCATCTCTTAATGACGATGATGTTGATAGTGAGGAACTTAGGGGTGTGGATATAGATGAGGATGCAATACATGATGATTTATAAGATCTTTTGTGTGATGGGTACCTTCTTCTTTCATTTTCATATGATGTTGTTTTAAAAATTGGAATAATGTTAACTTTTCTCCTTATGTGTACATTGGTTTAATGGAGAATGTGCTCATTTTTATGTTCTCATACAAATCCAGTCAAGTCAAGAATTCCAAATTTTCAGTGTTATTTTTTGGGACTTATGATAGGAAGCCATGTTTTAAAAAAGGATTGAAAAATGGCAATTTTTAACGGTATAAAAAAGAATATTCCTTTTGGGACTTATGATAGGAAGCCATGTTTTAAAAAAGGATTGAAAAATGGTAATTTTTAATGGTATAAAAAGGAATATTCCTTTTAGTTCTCGTTTTTGCGAAATAGTTCTCACTTCATTCGCAATGTGTTCAAGGTACCATGAGAGGGTTAGGACCACACCAAGGCTCCTAAGGCCAATATTGCTAACACCCCAAGCGCCTCAAGGCCTAGTCCATCTACATCAATATGTGACACTAAACACACTATTCAAAAATTTTGGACTTGTGTAAAGTCCAATTGAAAATACCACCTACTTGCTATTACTACACTCCTAATGCAAATTTTAAAGGTTAACCATGTATTTCTACATTCTCTTGGGAAGGTGGTGTATATATAAACGTGCTTACTGTAGAAATACACCCTTGAGTACAAAGTCAAATTAATAAGAAAGGGATATAACATTAAGGAGAGTAAAGACATCAAAACAAATGAAAAACAATGTACTTGATTATAATGGAACCAAAATATATTGTTTTATTCCAAATTTTCTTTTACATCAAATATCAAAGCAAAGGCCATTGTCTACAAAGTCCTACTAATACAAAATATATTATTTTATTACAAAATTTCTTTTACATTGAATATTTAAAGCTCTTGCTTCTAGGTAGCAAGCACATGCCCTTGACTACTAGGGTCATAACTAATAGGCTGCTCTAGGTGCTCTAGAGGATTAGGATACTCAACATCTGAATTTCTTCTTATCCACGCGAGAATCTCATCCGCAGTTGGTACTATTTGTTGTCCTGCATTGGCTGGATCCAGTCTTGCAACCGGCTTCACGTCCACCCCAGTAGCAGTATCCCAAAGCTCGTATGCGCTTAGGATGGTCTTCATCTTGAACTTCTGGAGTGGATAGTTAGTGTCGTCCAACTTTTCGCTCTCGCCGAACGGTGGGATTCGCAGTCTTGCGGGCTGGGCCATCTCCCACAATCTACTCGCAAACAAAAACACACTACTAAATCTTCTTGCTAGAGTCCAAGTTCTGATACCATGTAAGAAAACAATACAATGTCTGTGCTCAACAGATAACAGGATCTCGTATGCAAGAGAGAAAAGCAAATAGTACGGAGAATAAAAAATTTGATTACTGTAGAACTAATACAATAGATGGCGCTGCCTCCCAACCGTGCGCTTCTGTGAAAGAAGCTTCGATGGCGAGCTAGAAACAGTAGAGGACGGAGGCTGGATGCTAGGGAATCAGGGTTGCTGTAGCCAGTGATGAAATGGGCTTCACGGGCTTGCTCTTATATAGCCACCACTCGTAGTCGGTTAGACCCAATCGGGTGATCAACCCAGTCTGCCCAAAATGGTCAAGTGGGGGTCGGTCCCGAAATAGGCCACCGACCACACGATAGAACCGGTGTGCAAAATAGAGCAACAGACCTATGGTAACCGTTTGGCCAAGAGCCATTTGGGATCATCTGAGGCTCCAAACGGGCCGTGCAACCCGAGAGTCATGGGCTGCCTCGGGAAATGCTCCGTCTACCCTCAGTGCGGTCAGTCATGGGATGCCTTCCCGCACTTGCATGTAGCCTAGTTGGCAGTGTGCCAACTCCGTCCAGCCATCAGGCCACACATGGCCCCCATCTGGTGTCCAAACCAGGACCTACCAGATAACTGAGCTACTCAAATGCCTTCTCCTCATATGGGGGGCTTACAAGTAGAGTTAGCTGGTTCCCACGTAGTTACATGAGAGTGGAGCATTGATATCTAATAGTTGCATGTAGAACTCGCATGTAGAACTCGCATGTAGGAGTTGCATGTAGGAATCGTATGTAGAACTTGCATGTAGAACATGCTTCCAACTCCCCTCCTCTCCCTTCTCCATGCCACTTTACCCATGCGACCATCCCTCCCCTTTTCCTTTATCTCCCCTCTCCCCCCTCTCTCCTCTTAACTGCAACCATAACCCAAACTTTCCACCCACCCCACTCCATGAAACCCCCCCTCCCCCTCTCTCTCTCTCAGGTGAATGAAAAGCTCACAATATTCATGAAAATTGAAAAAAAGCTCATGACAAAAAGCTCACCAAAAAATCACACCCCATTGAAGTGGGGCTTCATTGGTGTTGTCTTCCAATGCCTCATTATTGTGCACTAGCAACTGGAGTTCAAGCTTGGAGATGATTATCTTTTGGGAGTGCGTCTCATTCATTTTTTCTTTGTATTGATGGTAGATGGTTGTATATGCCTCCTTAAGCTTTCTCATTTGCAAGGTGACCTTTGTCTGTTGAGGAATGTCTTTAGTGGTATTGGACCATTGGTCCAAGACTTGTGCTTGTGAAGTGCTAGCCTCTTGAGTGGTAGCAAGTTGATCTTTTAAGATTCTGCATTCCCTTGTAAGCTCATCAATACTGAAGGCACGTACTGCCAAAGATTGTTTCATGTCTTCAAGTTGGTCTTTGCAATCTTGGAGCTCTTCTTCTTTGTGAATTAGAGTGAGTCAAGCTTGTGCCACTACCTCCATCTGTTGAGCATGTGCGGATGTCAAGGAGTTATAGTTTAACTTAGGTGGAGGTCACATCCCTCACTACCTTTTCTTGAGCTTGGAGAGCTTGGTTCATGTGCACTTCTTCTACCTCCTTCTCATCTATCTGCACCTGAAGTGCCTTGACCTCTATGGCGATTGCCTAGAATTGATCTTCGATTTCTGTTGCAGTTTGTCTTTCCAATTTTCTTGCATATTCTTCCTTGTCCAAGCTAGTGAATAATTCTGACATTTGGATCATTTGGCTAGCTTGATGTTGGAGAATGACAGATGGTGTTGAGGTCTGGTGATATTGTTGATACAAGTGATGCCCATGTAGCCATCCCGATGATTTTGTAGTACTTGGGAGAGGTTGTTCCAATGGTATTTCAATCTGTTGTGTACAATTGGCATACTATTGATCTAGCACTAGCTCCCCTTGTGGCTCATCGACTGGCATGGCATTGATGGGCGGTTCTAGTGCGGATGTAGCCTTAGGTTCTGGTGTCGATCTTGCCTCAAGCTCTGGTTACTGATGTTGTTAGAGATTTATTGGCCCTTTATTGGCTACAGTTGTGCACCGAGCTGTAGCATCTCTTGGGGCAATTCCTCAATCCCAACCTGTAGAATAGGTATTTCTTCTAAGGCATCTGCACTTATCATTGTGATAGTAGACAAAGTTGGTGACGGCTCCCATACTGGTGAGAAGGGTATGTCCAACTCCTCAATTGGTTTTGGTGACTGGGGCAGAGTCATTTCTCTTTCTTGTAGTTCTTTTTTTATGATTATAGCCAATAAATGTGGAATTTCACATTTTTGGCCTGAAGAACCATCTAGTTTCTTTATAAAGAAGATGACGAAGTGCTGGACCCAATCTTGTTTTAGATTTTTACTCAGCAAAACAAATGTGCAGAGTGGAAGGGATCGATTCTTGTCGCACTTAACCCCCAGGATTGTGGATAGGAATTGTGCTGCTTCCTTGAGGCGAAGGTCAAGGATTGTGCAAAGCAATATGCCATCTCTGTGGATCAGTGTGCCCGTGGTGAGGAGAGTCTCATGTAAACTGCCTAGACCCCTTTGCTCTGAGTAAGATGTTGCTTCCTGGGAAAGAGCAGAAGTTGATGTGGGTGGCCAAACAAGTTCTAGTGATTGGGCCCCATCAATGGCTGTGTAGGCTGGTGGTGACTGGGTGGCATTTGTTCTTCTTGGTCATGCATTGAATCCTCTTCGGAGCTATCGCTCTAGACCACAAATGCCTATGGTCATCGTGGTTGAGAGGATATAGATGGCTGCGAACTCTGGAGGGGGTCTCGTGGTTGAGGCGATGGGCTCTTTCTGTGCATCCTCTTTAGTGGTGGCATCTTTTCTAAACCTACATCCATGTGCATGTAGTGTACCATTGATCATTAGATTGGTTGGCATGCCGGTATGACCTTTCTGTGTGTGTGAGAGATCTTATTTTTATACATGCTTTGAGAGTGTGGAATGAAAGTTGTGGTACAATTATTCATGCAATCAACTATGTGTCTAAGCGAAAGTGTGTGAGTGCACATGACTTAGTAGTAGCTAGGTAGGGACTAACTATATGCTTTTTTGTTGCTGGGATTTTCATAGGGTAGCTAGAACTCAAGCATCACTTCTGAGCCCTAGGTTAAAATCGATTGATGCTACCTATATGTGCGAAGACGTACATATGCAAGTGAGTGCTTGTAATACAATCTAATCCTAACTAAAGAAGACTTGGTTTCCCAAATCTTCGTTTTTATCGGGGATGGCTTGCGTGTTGATGTAGTAGCACCTCAGTCAGCTCCTATTTATTGTTGTGTTGAATTGGACTCCATCCAATGTTTCGAGTAGCACAGCTCTGATGGGATTCATCTTTTGTACTTGGTAGGGTCCTTGACCTTAGCTTTCAGATTTCTGTCAAACCATGCCTTCCTTCTGCGTTTTTCTGTTGTCATGGCATGGTACGTGACTAGTCCTGTCTTTGTATGCTTCTCCAACTGATAGAGCCTTTATTTCAAGTATTCATGGTTTCCCATGCATTCGTATCGTGATGTGTAGGCTTGGTATCACAAATTCTACTGGGACCATAGCTTCAAGGCCATACACCAATTGAAAAGGTGTGTTCCCTGTACTGACCTGGAGTGTGGTTCTGTATGCCCATAAGGCTGAATTTAGTTTCTCTGCCCAATCAGAACGCTATGGTTCTACTACCTTGGTGAGGATAATGCATATTATTTTGTTGGTGGATTCGGCCTGTTCATTCCCTTGGGAGTAGTAGGGTGTGCTTTTTCTATGAATTACCATGAAGCCAGACAAGAGTTCTTGGATGACCTCATTGACAAAATGTGTGCCTCTATCCGACACAATTTCAATGGGGCATCCAAATCGGGTGATCACATTTTCATATAAGAATCTTGCTGTGCTTCTAGCATCTGCCTTTCTGACTGCTTTAGCTTCAGCCCATTTTGTAAAGTAATTAGTGGCCACAATGATCATGCCTATGTTCCTTTTGTTGCTGGATGTATAGGACCCACATAGTCAATCCCCCATTTTTCAAATGGTTTTTGTGCAACAACTGTTGTTAGGGGATTGAAGTCTTTGTGTTGTGGTTTAGTAGTCCGTTGGCATACATCACAGCCAAGTTTTACATATTCATAGGCATCTGCCCACAGTGTTGGCCACCAGAAGCCTACGAGGAGAACTTTTCTTGCTGTGGCTTCCCCTTGGAAGTGTTCTCTTGCAAGGCCTTCATGGACTTCACTCAGGATTGGCATGATCTCATGAGGCATTACACATCTTAATATCTGGTCCTTTCCCATTTTGTATAGTTGTCCTGCAATGAGTTGATAGGGTGTAGCCTTTAGAATCAATTTTCTAGCATCCACTACTTTCATTTCAGGGGGTGGTCTTCCTGCCATCAAGTACCCAATGATATCTCCACACCACTCTAGAACAGCATCAATTTAAAATAGTGTGGCATCCGATAAGTCATCTTCTACTCTAGTGGCTTCTTCTCCCGACTTGACATGAGACATGTGATCGGCAATGTAGTGTTGGGCATCTTTGTGGACCACTATTTTGAAGTTGAATTCTTGAAGCAAGAGCAGCCATCTGGTTATTCTTCATGTTGTACACGAGCGGTTCACAAGATAAAGCAATGCTTGATGGTCAATGTAGAAGACAAAATCATTTGCGAGTAGATAGTGCCAAAATTTCTTTACACTATACACCATTGCTAGGGCTTCTCTTTCTATGGTGGTATAGTTAATCTCTGCATCATTGAGTTGTCGACTGGCAAAGTAGAATGGGTAGTCTTTCTTATGTTCACCAGGTTGAAAAAGCACACTCCCAATTGCATACTTGGATCCATCAGTATGAAAATGAAAATCAATATCCCAATTGGGAGATATAAGGATGGGTGCTATGATTAGGTGCCATTTTAAAAGCTCAAAGGCTTGGTCACACTCCTCAGTCCATAAGAATTCCACTAATAATTTGTAAAGTGGTCAAGCTATCATGGCATACCACAATATAAATTTTCTATAATAGCCGGCATGTCCCATAAAGACCTGTACACCTTTGGAATTTGTAGGAGGAGGCAATTCCATGAGGATTTTGATTTTGTCCATGTCAGTTGCAATCCCATGTTGAGGGACGATGTGTCCCAAAACAACTCAGTGGGTGACCATGAACTGGCATTTTGTTGGATTAGACATTCTTGACATCTCCTAAATGAGCACCAATACATAAACTTACCCCTGTATTAATATCATCATTAGAGTCAAGGGGGAGCCAATTGCCACCTGTTTTCTTCCAGCGCCTATATTGGAAAGCAAAATATAACATTTGGTAGGAGATGGTGTACTTGACAACCACATTGTCCTTACATACATGGCATTGAAACAGATCACCCTTTTGTTCACCTGACCTGCTTCCCCAATTCACCCCAAGTAATTCCTCAAGGGCATTCTCATGTAGGCACTTGCATGACCACATGGTTTTTGTTCTGTGCATCTCGATATTATAAAAACAAGAAGAAAAAATGTGCAGAGGCATAAACCAAGACAACCTTACCCATTTAGAGCCAAATGTAAACTTCATGACCATGCCCACATCCTTTGCAATCTTTTCCTTGTATGATTGCATTGTTCTTGTGTCCACCATGTTGCAATCCATGTCTTCAAGTTATGGTGTTGCAATGCATTGAAGATGGCCATAGCTTGATGCCATCCTTGGAGTAATGTACTTGGCATTATACCAATAGATATTTCTCTGTTTCAAAGCATAGGACTTCTCTCCAACATGCATTTGCCTTCCTAAATTCTCATGAATGGCAGTAAACTTACCTAAGAAGCACTCGACTGGTTCCCACTCTTGAAAGTCTAAAGGAAATACATATGCTATCATAAGTGCTATTTCAAAATACAATTTCAAACTGGCTCATTATACTGGTTTGATTTCAAAATACAATTTCAAGCTGACTCATTACACTTCAAATCTTACACAAAATGCAGACTTACAATGCGATGGTATTGTCGATTGATTGCTTGACAGAGGAAGGCACATGTCCTTCCCCATATAGATGTGTTGCACCTTTGTAAGCAATCCGTTCTTCCCAAGCTTGAACTTCATGATGCGGCCCTTCCATTCATGCAAAAGATCACCTCTTTTGCTCTTGGGAAGCTTATGTGGACCCTTGGCAGATCCTCTCATGACTATCCAATCATTCAAGCTGTAGGTGTAAGGCACACATTCATCCAGTGCATTTTTGCTCCTATGGGACACAGAGTACATGTATGGTCTCCTCACCATGCTTGTATAGAGGTCACAATAGCAATAGTGGACAAGAAAGTGCAGCTTGGAGGGAGAGAGTAGCTCCGATAGAGGGAGAGAAAGGGAGAAGGTATAGAGGGTGCAACTGAAGGTTGAGAGAAGCTCCAAGAGGTGCTATAGCTAGGAATGGAGGGAGAAAGAGTAGAGGGGGATGAGCAGGTGCTCCAGGAGGTGTTGTAGCTAGGAATAGAGGGAGAAATAGTAGAGGGGGATGAGCAGCCACTACATGAGGTACTGTAGCTAGGAATGGTAGAAGAAAGAGCAGAGGGGGATGAGCAGCTGCTGCTGTAGGAGGTGCTATAGCTAGGAATGGAGAGAGAATGAGTAGCTGCTATAGGAGGTGCTGGAGAGGGAGAAACATAGTGGACCAGAGTAGGAGGGACAGAGAAGATGCCAAATGAGTTCCCACATTTGAAAAATGGAGGGAGAATGGAGTTGGACTAGATAAGAGAAGGAGGAAGGCCTGTAACAAGCTGAGAGGGGGGAAAATTTCACCCAGAAGGGCCCACTGCCTCTTGAATGACTTGTAGGTTTGTTTGGGGGAGGTGCATATGGGAGAAGTGTCAAGCATGGGTTGAGGGGGGGGATGGTTTGAGTGGTCCCCGGTGTAAGAGGAGTAGCCAATAGGGGCTGTTTGCAAGTCTACCCACCCTCCACCTCAACATGGCATTGCCCCACAAAAAGAAGCACTCCCATTGGTACACCTCAAATACCTCACTAATCCCTTGAAATTAGGAAACACTAATTGGGGGCCCTTTGGAGACCCCAATTCTCCCCTAATGTGCTCTAGGCACAATTGCTTTTATAGCTCATGCTCCCACATTAACCCTGACTATGAAACCGAGCATTGGCATATACATTTGGAATATCTTGTCTCTTCCACTGCTTCTCGAAGGAGTGTACTTGCAAATTGCCTCCAAGAATGCCTAGCATATTTTTAATCATTCTTTCAGTGATGGTAATTGTGACATGAAGTTGGGGGTAATAAACTTCACGCACCTCTTCACTTCCTACTGCTTTTGAACTGAGTGACAAAGATATTTATCATTGAGAAAGGGACATTAAAAAGAAGCTTTTATGCCAAGATACCACACCATACTTTCCTCCCTTAGATGAGAATGAAGATGGTAACATCCCAAGTGATGTTGTACTCAAGCATAGGGAGAAGGAAAGGATCAGTAGAGGCCATAATCTCAGCAAGCTGGTCTGTACCAAAGAGAAGAGTGATACGTTGTTGAAAGAAGATCTTGCGACTCAACATGACATGAACTGATATATATTGAGGAGCTTGAAGGGGCTGATTGGGTGGGATGGGTAGGTTCTGAGGAAACATTGCACCTCCTTCTTCATAGATTCCTTTACACTTAGCTCAAAACACTCTACAAACTATCATTAGACACAAAGGCCTATAACTTTCAATAGAGACATGATACCAAATATTAAAACAAATATAAAGATGCGTCTTGAGATGAGCTTCGTGCTAATATATATTTCGTAAGAAACAAACAAGCGGCCAGAAAGTTATGGGCAGTTTACTAGACGGGGGTAAAAACTATATAAAAATAGACTGTCAAACACAAAGACTCATAACTTTTTGTTGTGGTATTTGATTCAAGGCTAATAATACAGAGGCATGCGCCTTGAGGAGAGCTTTTTGTTGATATAAGTTTCATCAAAATCGGACTAACGAGCGGAAAGTTATGAGCAAAACACTAACAGGGGGTCAAACTTTCATAAAAATAGACTATCAAACACAGAGACTCATAACCTTTTGCTGTAGTATCTAATTCAAGGTTTGATAACACAAAGACATGCATCTTGAAGAGAGATGCACATTGATATAAGTTTTATCAAAATCGGACTAATGAGCGGAAAGTTATGAGAAAAACACTAATAGGGGGTCAAACTATCATGAAAACAGTCTGCCAAACATAGAGATCATAAACTTTTGCTATAGTATCTGATTCAAGGTCTGATAATATAAAGACATGTTCTTGAAGAGAGATTCGCGCTGATATAAGTTTCATCAAAAGTAGACTAACGAGCATCTCGGGGGCCTCACTCATCATATGTAACCATACTCGGGGGGGTCACTATGTATAAACCCTCTATACCACGTGCGTTCAAGGCCTATTTCTAAAATCCCTTATCTGTGAATTTTTCATTAATAAAATGTACCCCTTTTCTATACAAAACTGTAAATTTTTCTCAAAACTATTTTAAATAGTCCCTTATGTATATTTATTTCTATAAATTTTAGAAATAAAAAAAATCCTTCTCTTGAACTCACGTGATAGGGTTACTCGGGGGGATGTAACCCTATCACGTGAGTTCAATAGAAGGATATTTTTTATTTCTAAAATTTACAGAAATAAATATACATAAGGGACTATTTAAAATAGTATTGGAAAAAATTTACAGATTTGTATAGAAAAGGGGTACATTTTATTAATGAAATTTTTTACAGATAAGGGATTTTAAATATAGGCCTTGAACGCACATGATATAGAGAGTTTATACATAGTGACCCCCCCAAGACGAGCATAAAGTTATGAGCAAAATACTAACAGGGGGTCAAACTGTTATGAAAACTGCCTTCCACCCATGCTAACTTCACCTGAGCAGGATGCTCCCTCAAGACTCCACGTTTATCAAAACGATCCATCACTCATAGAATTCGCCTAGAATAGGGTAAGTAACTCCCTTGGTGGCTCAGGAAATGGATGGACCATTTGTGTGCAATGAGAGGCTGAATCAAAAGGAATTTTAAGGCTTTGAAAGAAAGAAAAGGGAAGAGAGACTCAAGAGAGGGAATATGAAGTGATCTTCATTGTCAATAGAGTGAGACTCCACTCCAATGCAACTCAAAATACTACAAACACAAGGGAGAAGAGGTTTCATATGTACAAGAGGGAGCAAAAGCTCCAAGACTACTCATAGAGAGAGATGGACTCAAGAGTCTACATAAGAGAATATCTACAAGAGGGAGAGAAGGCTCATGGAAGAGGCTTGAGGAGACTAGAGCTACAGCAACATGAGGCCTAATGGTGGAAGAGATGAACAAGGGAGAGGAGGGTTCCTTTTATAGATATTTTTTCACCCTCCTTCACCCATTTACAATTGCTACCTATAGATTCTTTTTCCCATCAATCACATAAGCCTGTATGCCACCATCCATGTCCTTTTTGGCTACTCTTGCCATGTGTCCCATCAAAAGATACTCAAGACTCTTAAAATATTGAGAAAGTCAAGAGTCTCCCCACATGGAGCCCATAGGGACCCTCTCTTTTCCATATGTCCACATCCTCCACATGGGAATTCTAGAAGGATTCCTCTTGACTCCACACTCCTCCACATGCCTTCCACATCCTTGGCATGTGGCCTCTCTTATATTATTGGAACACATGGATATGAGCCGACCTCTTTATTTGACTCACCCTTCCTATTTTCTAAGAACCCCATTATATCCCATACACAAAGAACTCTCACCCCATACCAAGGTATTTATAATTTATACCTATGGTATTTACAATGATCCATTCCACTCATCCTTTCAATCCCATACAATATCTTAGAAAATAGAAATAAGTGAGAGCCAGTAGGCTATCACTTGATACTCAAACTCTTATCAAACATAGAGAAAAACAATACCAATGCCAAATTAAAAATATCAATTTTTGGCATCACAATAATATTTTGACCTTGATAGACAATTTGTCCCTCCTTCACATTCACCTCCTATACCATCTTGGTGAAGATGTGGAGAGCATTCAAATTGGGCTTTTAAAGAGCAAGTGAGAAGCTCCCAGTTGTCACAATTTCAAGATCAAGGGAGGAGAGGCTTTGGCACTATGTTGTAGAGGGAGAGGAAAGATTGTGTGAGGAGCTCCTAGACTGTGCAGGGGGGAGAAAAGATCATGCGAGGAGCTTTTAAACTGTGCAAAAACATTTTGGAGCTGGGTGTGTTCAAGGGCATCCATTATGAGAGGGAATAGAAGTTGCAGGAAGAGTGCAAGGGAGATAGAAATGATCGAGAGGGATAGAAGATGAAATAGTGAAGGAAATGGAACAGTGGAGGCTTAAGTTTGTAGTTCGAGTGCAAGGGAGAAAGAAATGGCCAAGAGGGATAGAAGATGAAACAATAAAGGGAATGGAATGGTGGAGGCTTAAGTTTGTAGCCCAACTACAATGAACTGTCAAGCTGAGAGCCACTGTGGTGGTTGGCCCAAATTTTGATTAATTCAAGGTAGCAGTACTTCCTTGCATGGGAATAAGTGATCAGAGGTGGTGGCATCTAAGATTACCAACCATTTCTATGGTGGTAGCTAAGATTCCAATGGGTTGGCAGTTAATTACCAACCACCGTAGTAGCCCGCATCTACTCACTTGCTAGTTATCACCACCGACGGGCTTGCATACATGATTACTATGAGTGCAGTAAATTACCAGCTAGCGGGCTTGAATGCTCATTATAGTACTAGAGTGCATGATAAAGAGTGATCAAAGGTGATTAGGCTTCATGATTTACTTTTGTAATAATTATTGCCCGGTGGTGGTGGCTCTCATTAGCCATGTCTATGGTGGCTAAGATTCCACCAGGCTGGTAGTTAGTTACTAAGCACCGTAGTGGCCCGTATTTACTTACCTACCAGTTTCCACCACTAGCTTGCATGCATTATTACTACGAGTGTAGTAAATTACCAATCACCAGGCTTGCATGCTTAGTAGAGTACTAGAGTCCATGGTAATGAGTGATTAGAGGTGATTAGGCTTCATGATTTACTTTTATGGTAAATACTACCCGATGGTGGTGGCTCTCATCAGCCACATCTGTCATGGCTAAGATTCCACTAGGTTGGCAGTTAATTACTAGCCACTGCACTGGCCTACTGACCTACCAATTACCACCATCGGTGTCTGCTTCATGATTACTAGCCCATCTGGGGTGGTGCCTAAGATTCCACCGTGGTGGCTTGTAATTAATATGGATGGAACCTTGGTTCTCTAGCCACAACGGCAGCTCAAACTTTATAATATATAAGATTCATGGCATTTGGCATTTTACTACATTGCTCTCATCCTCCCCTGCTCTGCTACTTTGCTCCACACACCCTCCTCCAGCTCTCTTTCGCCCTTGCTCTACTTTTCTCCACGGTCCTTTGTGGCAGTTCTTTTCAAATGTGTTGCTAGAGAACCAAGTGCAGTCCATAGACACACCTGGCAACATACTATCTCTCGCTACCTTGAAGCTTGTGAGAGACTCTTCCCATTCTTGGCTTCCCCTTGGTACAACTGCACTTAAACATGTATAAAAGTTGACTAATGTGTCTGCATCCACTTTGTGGTAGTTCTTTTCAAATGTGTTGCTCGAGAAACAAGTGTAGTCCATAGACACCTCACTTTCATTAGGATTTTCGATGTCGAGGTTATCTTACATTTTGTAAAAATATCATGATTGTCTTTCAGACTCAATCAAATATTTTGTTGGATGCTTAAAAATGCATATTGTAGCCATATAAAAATTGAAGGGAAGAACCTTTGACATTTGCTTTGTAATGAGCCTTCTGGAGTCCCTTGCTTGTCTAGCAAGTTCATTATAGGCATATGCATAATGCTGACCATCAATCGACTCAAATTTATAATGCAGCAACAAATTTCTCTTTGCCTCTTTAAAAAATTTCTTAGAATTTGTCTCTTCACCCTGTTCATGGGGAATTTGTCGAAGGCTTTGTGTGAAGAATTTGCTGAAAGTCTCCTCAAAATGGGTAGGTCCTTCAAACATAACTCCATTGTCATGGCTACCTATATTTGGACAAAACATGATTGGACGTAAGACTACATTAGAGACCATGGATTTCTTGCCATCCACCAAAGCCTTAAATATTTGCATCACATAAGATATATCAAGATTCATATTATTGGTAAAAATAGTTGCTAACTCCACATCTCGAGCATTCATAGCATAGGGCTTTTGTCCCCATATATATCTGATATCATCTTCTATGATCATCTCATTGAGACGCAGATTGAGATTCTTTATTAACATGAGCTCATCTTGATCTTCCTCAACCTCTTGATCGGACTCTTCTTCCTCTATATTTTCTTTGTCCGCCTCTTTCTCTTGTACTTGAAGTTTCTGAGTGGAGGAAGGTTGCCTTTTTTTCAAAGTAGCCTTTGGAATTGTGTCCTCTTTATCTTAACCTGTACTTTCTGAACGGAGGAACATTGTCTTTTTGTGAAATTAGCCTTTGGAACTATGGCCCTTGTAGTATTAATCTCTTCTATTTTGCATCTTTCTTTTCCTTTGATAGGTTGCACCAAAGTGGTCGTGGCTCATCCTTCCTCTTCCTCTATCTTTTGTATTTCTTTAGGCCGCAATGGTTGTGTTGCTTCTTCATTTTTCAAGTCGAATGCAACATCTACTTATGCTTTTATCTTAAAGAGTTTGCGTGCAGACCCTTGATGTGGACCTCCTTGTCTAGGCTGCTTCTGAGCCAAACTAGGAGCTCTCTCATCCTACTTGTCTCCTCTTTGTTTCTGAACCAAACAAGCATCCATCTAATCCTGCTTGTGCCCTCCCTGCTCTTGATTGAATTCATGGTCTATCTTAAGGGATGATGTCTTAAAGTACTCAACCATAATCTTTTGACGCAACCTACTTGCCTCTGCATTTAGAAATGTACTCCATTCATCCATAAGAGCCTGTAATGGATTTTGTAATTCTATAAAGTTTGATGGTGGAGGAGGTGGCATTGTGAACCTGTTTAGGCTTCTTGATAAGATAAAATTATAACCCCCAATATTAGGTTGTAAATGCTTCACAAAAATATCCAAGTATGGGCTCTTTGGTTCCATAGTAATTCCCACAACCATGCTAAAATTTATATCTTTCTTAGAGAAGCTTGCATTCTATGGCTCCTATTTTGCTTCATATCTTTCCTTGACATCATCAGATGTAGCTCAATTTTTCTTTGAATGAGAAACCAAACTTTTCTTCCCATGTGCATGGGAGTCCAGTTCCCTTCAAACTTAGCAGGGGCATACTCTTCCCCATTGAAATGTAAGATGAACACCTATTTCATTAATTTTGGACTCGTGCACTGTCCAAATTCATTTTGTGAGATAATTTTGGATAAAACATTTAAAAAAAAGAGGCTCTTATAAAACAAAACATTGAGTCAAAAAGGAAGATTTTAAAAAATCAAATTAGAAAAAATGACGTGAGATGTTATTAAAACTAGAGTACATTAAAAATAGAGGACATCACTTTGCTAAAAGAGACAAAAAGTAAGATTTTAAAAAATCAAATTAGAAAAAATGGCGTGACATGTTATGAAAACTACAGTACATTTCAAAAAGAGCACATCACATTTGTACAAGAGGTAGATCATATTACTCAAAGCCATATGGTGTCAAAAAATACCTTAATACAGTCTCTCTTATCTTCTTAATCACCCAAAGTCTAGAAGAATTTCAAAAAGAGCACATCACATTTGTACAAGAAGTAGATCATATTACTCAAAGCCATATGGTGTCCAAAAACACCTTAATACAGTCTCTCTTATCTTCTTAATCACCAAGTGTTTGTGGAAGGACTAGGATAGAAGAATACAAATAAGAGAGTGTTTGTGGAAGGACTAGGATGAAAGAATACAAGTGCACTAAGGCACGATGTGTTCACTATGATAAGGATAAGGATTGGAATAAAGTGAGAGGCACGATGTGTTCACTATGATAAGGATAAGGGTTGGAATAAAGTGAGTGGAGATTGTCCAACTGAATAAAATTTTGCAGAGCATTGGGAATGCTATACTTTAAGTGAGTGGAGCATTGGGAATTGATACTTGCGAGTGAAATATATTACAAGTGAGAGAGAGAGAGTGATATGATAAGGATAAGGGTTGGAATAAAGTGAGAGAAGCATTGGGAATGCTCTACTTTAAGTGAGTGGAGATGATAAGGATAAAAGGGTTGGAATAAAGTGAGAGAAGCATTGGGAATGCTCTACTTTAAGTGAGTGGAGACTGTCCAACTGAATAAAATTCTCATCACACAAGGATTTATTTCCAAATAATCACATCATCACACATTCATATCATAAAATTGTGTGCATGAAGAAATATATTACAAATATTACATCATCACATATTCATATCAAAATTCTCATCACACAAGGATTTATTTCCAAATAATCACATCATCACACATTCATATCATAAAATTGTGTGCATGAAGAAATATATTACAAATATTACATCATCACATATTCATATCAAAATTCTCATCACACAAGGATTTATTTCCAAATAATCACATCATCATACATTCATATCATAAAATTGTGTGCATGAAGAAACATATTACAAATATTACATCATCACATATTCATATCAAAATTCTCATCACACAAGGATTTATTTCCAAATAATCACATCATCACACATTCATATCATAAAATTGTGTGCATGAAGAAATATATTACAAATATTACATCATCACATATTCATATCAAAATTCTCATCACACAAGGATTTATTTCCAAATAATCACATCATCACACATTCATATCATAAAATTGTGTGCAAGAAGAAATATATTACAAATATTACATCATCACATATTCATATCAAAATTCTCATCACACAAGGATTTATTTCCAAATAATCACATCATCACACATTCATATCATAAAATTGTGTGCATGAAATAATTATATAAATATCATCAGTAAATGCCACTTAAGTAATAAGTCACAAATTGGTGTATAATCAACAAAAACTACAAACACCACATCATACATGCATCACAACTCTTGTGATGCTTCTAGTGGAGACTGTGGCAACTCTTCTGATGCTTCCAATGGAGGCTGTGGTGCTCTAGATGTACACTCAGTCTCTACTTCTTCTGTAGTATGTAGTGCTTTTGGAGTAGACTCAGCATCCTCTTCCTTAAATGGAAGCAGAGGCTGTGGCAACTCTTCTGATGCTTCCAGTGGAGGCTGTGGTGCTATAGGTGTACACTAGGTCTCTACTTCTTCTGTAGTGTGCACTGCTTTCATAGTAGACTCAATCTCCTCTTCCTTAAATGCAAGCTCTGATATTGCTTCAGTTGCATGTTGTATTCTAATGGCAGCAATTAGGTCTCGAATGATTTCAGCCCTAAACAATTGTATATCCTCCTTTGAATATTTGAGCTCCAAAGAGTCTTTCGATGAGATCTGTGGCTTAAGTGAGAAAATTTCTTTGAAAATCAACATGCAGTTGTAGGCAACTCTCCACCCACAACTATGCCCATCTTCCTGCTCTACTACTAAATGCTTTTGGAAGTCTACCGAGTCTTTGTACTGTCTTGTTTCTCTGATAGCAGATACCAACTTCTCAATCGACCTGCTCATTGTGACATATTAAAAAAACTTAGTCTGTCTATTACATAAGGTACATAATATAGAAGTAACAATAGATTAATAGAATACTTACGTTTGCACTGAGCCATGAAAGCCTGCAATCGAGTTAACAAACCAACAATAGTTGTCTTCAAGGTCCCAAACCACCAGACTCCAATGTTCCCTACACGAATAATTAAGAACCATTATTATTTAACACAATGTTGCCAGTATAAGATGAAAATAAAGGTTGCCATGATACTTACATCTCATGATATGCCATAAATAGGACTCGCACGCCATGTAAATGTAAAGGCTGTAACAATTTACAAACATCAGCTATTGTCTTTCTGCTATCGCTAAGTATTGGAGAAAGGAGGGAATCCAACATATACACACGGTTTTGTACGACTCTACCAAATCGTGAGATAACTATACTATACCAACAAATAAATGAATATTAGCTTATTAGATTTAATCAAAATATTGAATTATCAAGCAGAGAAAAAGTTTGTATCAAACCTGAGAATGGCCATCATAATGTTGTTATTGACCTCATTTGAAGCTCTAGAGAGAATTGAAATCGCCTCTCCCCCAAATTCAAGATACTGAGGTCTATGTTGAATCATAACCCTAACATTAAAAGAGCTTCCCAATTCTTCCAATGAAGCCATGTATGTAGAGTTGAGGTCTTCTATCCTCTTTGACTCTTTGACGGCGTTCATTTCGCAATCAATGATTGCTCGAATGGTACATGTTATAAATGCATAGAGATGCAAATCCGTATATGTTAACAGTGTGGTGTCATTTTGTATCTCAAAAATTTGACCAAGTACCAAAAAGCAATTGTAGCCCACCCTCCATCCACAATTATAGATGTGGCTATTCTCTTCATGTGATACCTGACATGTTATATACTCTATTTGTTGTGCCAAGTCACATTGCCGCATTACTATGTCGATAGCACCTACTAACTTTTGAGCTGATCTACACATCAAAACATATAACAACAGTGAATATGTGCATTGCATATCAACCTACATGTCAAGAAGTGACAACAAGTGTAGTCTATACTTACTCTAACACATTGCCATGGATGAATGTCATTGAGTTGGCAAAGAAGCACTTCTTTGCAAGGATGTCCACGACTACCAGACTCCAATGTGAGCTGCATTATCAATAAAGAATAATTACTGTGTTTGAGACAATTCTAGCAATGCAATAGAAAAAACAAGTAGGGTTTGATGCTTACTTCTCATAATATGCTGTAAAAATAACTCGTGCGTCATTCATAGGAATGTGCTTCAACCACTTGCAAACATCCTCTATGGTTTCTTCTTTGTTGCTAAGCACTTCTGAAATACGAGGATCGAGCATATATGAAACGCTTTGTATATTTTGCAAAAAATTTGCCATAACATTACTATATTAAAAAAAAAAGTATTAGCTTCTTGGGTTTAATCAAAATAAGCAAAGTATAAAGCCAAGGAAAAGGCTGCATCAAACCTGAGGATGGTTGTAATGACTTTGACATTAACCTCATTCTTAGGATTCAAGAGGATTGAAATCTCTTCTTCACCAAATTCAAAAAAATGAGGTTGTTGTCGAATTAACAACATAGCGGTGAATGAACTTCCAATCTGCTCCAATAGATTCATATTTTCATGACTCATCTTATTGAGAGAGTAGTCTACATCGTATTCTTCTTCACTTGCTATGTCCTCCACATCCTCCTTCTGCCATAAAAATATAAAAATTTTATGCGATGTACACATCCCAAATAAAGGCTTAAACAAGCAGATAAGGTTTCATACATGCTTTCATTAGAGTGAGTCTCTCCTCCGCTTGGAGCAAAAATTTAAAAAGGTTTCATACATGCTTTAATTAGAGTGAGTCTCTCCTCTTGGAGGAAAATTTTAAAAAGTTATGAGATTTACACATCCCAAATAAAAATAATGGTTTAAATAATCATAGAAGTATAAAGATAGCATGCTTTCATTAGACTTAGTCTCTTCTCCTCTTGGAGGAAAATATAAAAAAGTTATGAGATTTACACATCCCAATCAAAGGCTTGAACAAGCATACAAGTATAAAGATAAGGTTTTACACATGCTGCAATGTAGTCATATTTTCAGGTTGTTTCCCAATGGTAGTAATTAGACGCTGAATACTCTCAACCCAAAATGCTAGCAGATCGGCTTCTGTATATGATTCCATTTTGACTGGTAACTCCAAATCAAAAATCTCTCTAAGAAACAACATGAAGTTGTAGGCAACTCTCCACCCACAGCTGTGTCCATCTTTTTGCTCCACTGGCAGACGTCTTATGAATTCTACTTGATCTTGTTGCTCCGTGGTTGTTTTGACAGTAGATACTAGCCGATATGCAGCACTGTCCATCATGACATATTAAATATATTAATATGTCATGATCATAAGATACAAAATAAGAAAGTATCAAAAATATTAAGAGAATAATTACCTTTGGGAGTTGGCATGATAGCCTTCTATTGAATTCACAAACCATAAACGGTTGAGTTCAAGGTCCCAGAAGATCATACTCCAATGTGAGCTGCACGACCAGAATAAAAATGATTATTGTTTTACACAAACTTGCCAAAGAAATAGTAAAAATAAGGTTAGAGTTGATACTTACGCCTCATGATAAGGCATTAAGATGACTCAAACCCCATCTAAATTCAAAGGGCTTAACCAGGTACAAACATCTTCTATAGTCTTTTGAGGAGAGCTAAGAATAGAAGAAAGGAGAGCATCGAGCATGTAGACACGATGCTGCACTGCACTAGGAAGCTGAGAATAACTACACTGCACCAAGAAATAAACAAACAAGCATAGAATTGTTTTGCATTCTGCACTAGGAAACTGATATATATAACTACACTGTGAATAAATAAACAAATGTTAGCTCATTGAAGTAGCAACAAATAAACAAATGTTACCTGAGAATGGCCAAGATAACATTGTCATTAACCTCTTTTAAAGGATTGGAGAGGATTGAAACCTCCTCTCTACCAAAGCTTAAATACTGAGGTTCTCGTTTCAAAACGATCCTAACTTCAAATGAGCTCTCCATTTTATCCAATGCAGATAAATTTGATTCTTCAATCAAATTTAGAGGTGGTTGCATTGTTGAAGTAGAAGGGAGTGCCTCCGTATTAACTTCATCCATTTCTTCTCCCTCTATTGCCTGTAAACAAATATGAGAGATTAGATTCATTATCTTTAAATTTAAATCTTATTTAAAAAATTGTATTTAGTTGAGAAATAGAGAGTTCATACCGCTAAGTATTGTCGTAGTGGCCTTTTTTCATAACCCTGCGAGCCATAATTATCAAAGAAGGCATCATCATGTTTGTCTTCATCCATCAACCTCTCTATGAACGGGTCATGTAAGTCCATCTTTTCATCATCATCAACTGGGACATTATGATCTTCAAGGTAATCATCCATGTCATCGGTGTCCTTGTGGTCTATCTCTTTTTCATAGCCTATGGTTAGATCTGCTTGAAGCTAGAAATAAGCCATGAAATGCTTATTGTCAATAATATTTGTGGAGTTTCCTTTTCTGAGGAGATCCTCAAATAAATATCCCATCCTACACAAGGTGATCTCCCAACCTGCCGGTAGCAAATTCTCCATCATGGTAAGCAAGAGACTCCCACTTTTTGCAAGACTTCCATAGTTGTTTTTTTGATAATGTATGGACCTGGGAATATCTTGCTCTTCTAGCATCAATCTCAAATTATTTGAATTCCCTCTTATGTTCTTTTGTAAGGAGTGATCAGTGTTGGGACTCCACATACACAAAAAGAATGATTCAAGAGATTGATCGCTATGCCACATTCTCTCTTGCCTCTCTTTGCTGCATAAATACCACTATAGATCTTCAAATCTGATGAATATGCTCGCTCTAGAGTAACCTGCATGGCTTCTTTGTCTTTTTTATCAACAAAAATGGCAATGTTGCAAATCGCCACTTTGCTAATGGTGGTATATACTATTCTATCAATGAAGTTATGGATATCATCGCTAGAAACTTCATTGATAAATAATAGTTGTGGCTTATCCCATGCTGACTCATTCTTGAAGAAGTCATCTTCTGAGACTCCCCTGAAGTTCACAAGCTTTCCAGAATCTGCCGTAACCTCTACATTGAATTGAAAGCTTTGGCATATCTGTCGGCATCCTTATCTCACTGATTAATCTTTCCACATATGCAACCACTTGTTGTGGGATTTCTTTTCTCATATAAGAGGTTACTATATCCGACCCATCTTCATCCTTTTTAATCCACCTGTTTGCCCATAGCTTTACCTTGGGTGTTGACAAAGAAGCTATATGCTTCACCACATTATAGTCAATGTTACAATGAGTAAGTGGAATTTGTTTCTCTGACAGCAAATACTTAATGGCACTATCCACTGTATCACGCCTCACCTGTACATTGATGCATTCTTCCATGCAGTGGTCTTTGTCTTTTTTTCCAAAAAACCATTCTTTCTTTAAAATTTTTTGTGCTGCCATGGATGCATACTTATCAGGTAAGTACTTTACAGGCCTCCACATCCTTGCCGTCAACTCCTTCTTATCCATTACCTTTGACTTGCCAGAGATAAACAAAGGAGCTTCATAGGTCAGTTGTCCACGCTCACAAGCAATGCACGCTTCAAGCATCTCATTGAACACTTCAACAGGATGAAATATGATAGAAGTGTAGTTGGCATATCTGTCCCTCACCACCTTGAGGCTTGTCATACTTTCTTCTCGCTCTTGAGTTCCCCTAGGCACAACTACACTCAAAGAAGTATAGAAGTTCATGAGTGTGTCGGCGTCTGCTTTTGTGACCTTTCGCTTCAAATCAGGATTTGGAGAACCAAATGTTGTCCATATAACCCTTGCCTTTTGTAAGACCTCTGATGTTGAGGATATCTTACACTTTCCATGGACATAATGATTAAGTCTTTCGAACTCAATCAAATACTTGATCTCATGCTTGAATATACAGATTGTTGCAGGATAATAATGGAATGAACTTATCTTTGCAAATTGTTCTGGAGTGAGACTTTTGCCCTCCTTTGCTTCCCTTGTGATCTGATTACAAGCATAAGCCCAATGTTGACCATCAATGGGCTGGAATCTGCAATGAAGGAGGAATTCCTTCTTTACTTCCTTTAGCATATTCTCACCTTGTGCCTCTTCGCCTTGTTCATGTGGAATATTTTTAGAAGTGCCTTTAAAAAATTGACTGAAGATTTCCTCAAAATGTGTAGGCCCTGTAAATGTTATTTGATCCAGAAAACTATTTTTGGTTGGACAAAACATTATTGGGTGCAAGACCACATTGCTTGCCATAGGTTTCTTATCATCTCTCAAAGCCTCGTATATTTGCATTGCATAGGATATATCAAGGCTTTGGCTATTAGTAAAGAGAGCTGTAGCTTCCACATCTTTGGCATTCACAAACCACGTCCTTTGACCCCATATATATCCCACATCATCATCTGTAACTGCTTCATTAAGATGCAAATTAAGATTTTTGATTGATGTGAGTTCATCCTGATCATCTTCAGCCTCGAGTTCTGAGTCTTCTTTATCTTTCTCTTTTTTTAACCGTTTTTCATCCACATTATCTTTCTCTACAGTGGGATGATGTCTTTTTTTACTACTTGGAACCGTGGCTCTTGTAGTACTAGCCTTTTGCATTTCACATCGTGGTTTGCTAGCAAGAGCTTCTAGCATAACTGCAGTGGATCGACCTTGATCTTCTTCAATTTTTTTAATTCCCATGCACTCAAGGCTTGTTTTTCATCATCCTTAGTTACATCCATCATTTCTGGCTCTAGAAGTTTGCGCTCATGTTCTACACATTTGTGGCAGTGTGCCTATTCTTCTTGTCCCTGCATTGAAGTTTGAGCTTTTTGATCTCCTTCATGTGAAGATCCTTGAATATGAGGAGCATATTCTGCATCCTAAAAGTATTCAAACATTATCTTTGCATGCATCCTTTTTGCCACCACACTAGGAAATTGCTCCAAAGTATATGAAAGAGTCTCCAATGCACTTTGCAGCTCTGGAACTTTGATGGTTGAGGAGGAGGCATCACAAAGGTCTTTGAGTCTCTCCTTGACACAATAAAATGAATACCGTCGACTTCAGGATCTAAACTCTTTGTTAAAATATCCACAAAGGTGTCTTTTCGCTGTATTATTATGCCTACCACAAGGCTTGAAGTCATATCTTTTTTGAAGAAAGTAGCATCCCATGGATCTTCAACACCATGGAACTCCCTTTTTGACATAAGTAGAAAGAGTCTCTTTTCCTTTTGATGAAGAAACCAAGCTCTTCTGCCCATGTGATATCGAGTCCACCTACAAAAGCCATTGGAGCTATATTCCTTTCCTTTGAAATTCAGAGTGACATCAGAAACCCATTCTCTGATCTCAGAGTCATTTAGGATAGCCATCACATTAGCTGATTGCTCCATAATCCTACAAGAAAAGATAATGAAGAATTTAGATACATACAAGTAAAGTACAATATACAACCCTTGACACAATACATATGGGAAATAGCCCAAAAGGCTTTACAAGGCTTCATATGGCAATAAATGTGGGAAATAGCCTAAAAGGCTTTACAAGGCTTAAATATTTGTACAAATGTAAAAAAATTAGCCAATAAAGCTTTACAAGTAATATAAAATGTCGTCTAGTGATAAAGCTTCAATCTTCGTGAAGACATGTAATCTGTCCATCCATTGATCTGCCCTCTAGTCATAAAGCTTCAATCTTCGTGATGACATGTAATCTATCCATCCATTGATATCTGTGCACTGATACCCAACTGATGCAATCTATCCACTAAAAACTGTTCCACTAATATCCACTTATGTAGCCCACATGATATCCACTTATGCATCCCACTGATACTTGTTAAATAGTGAATGGTCGGGATGGTCAGGTTTATTACAAGGCGCTTCATATGACAATAAATGTAAAAAATAGCATAGAAGGCTTTACAAGGGTATTTATGACAATAAAGGAGCTTAAATATTTATACAAATGCAATAAAAATAACCAATAATCATCAAGCTCCAATATGTCCCATGACATGTAATCTGTCCACTGATATATGTAATCTGTCCACTGATATCTGCTCATGCAATCTGCCCACTGATAAACTTCTTAGTAAATGGTAAAAGGTCTTATTTAATAGCATGTTATGAGCATTAAACCGCATGTGAGTGAAGGGACTGACAACGATTAGGAACTAGTTAGAAAAATTTGAGCATGGCTTCGATTGGCAAGTTGGAGAATTGTCTCTCCTCTAAGGCAATCTAATCTATGCTAAACTATGGTAAACCAACCGTCGAAGCGAAGAAAAGCAATAAATAATTTCTTTTTCTGTGTTTATTTTAATGTGCTAGGGTTTAAGAGGCTTAAATATGCAAAAGAAGGGGTTGTGATGTAGAGGCTAAACCTGCATGTGAGATAAATGAAGAACAAGTATTGAAAGAAAAGTTAACATTTTTCAATTTAAAAGATGAATATATATAAAAATATTATCTCACCTTCAAAACAAACCATAAATTCGCTCTTTTATAATTTTTTAAAAGTATAATATAAAACATGTAAATATATAAAACTCTCTTTACTTTCTCTCTCTCTCTCTCTCTCTCTCTCGACTCCTAAATCTCTCTGTAGCCATAGTCAAGACACCTCATTCTCTCTCTTAATCTCTCTCTCTCTCTCTGACAACTCTTATGTATTTTCCTCTCTATCCTCATCCCACTTATTCTCTCTCTCCCTCTCCCTCCCTCTAGCACAGAAGTTTCATTCCTCCCTCTCTCTCCCTCTCTCTCCCTCTCTCTCTTTCTCTCTCTCTCTCTCTCTCTCTCTTTCTCTCTCTCTCTCTCTCTCTCTCTCTCTCTCTCTCTCTCTCTCTCTCTCTCCCTAAGTCTCCCTCTTCTCTTCTCTCTCTCTCTCTCTTTCCCTCTCTCCTCTCGCCACGTTTCATTCTAATAAACATCTCTCTCTCTCCCTCTCTCTCCCTCTCTCTCTTTCTCTCTCTCTCCCTCTCTCTCTTTCCCTCTCTCCCTCTTTCTCTCTCTCCCTCTCTCTCTTTCTCTCTCTCTCCCTCTCTCTCCCTACTCTCTCCCTCCCTCAAGTAGCCACGGCCCCCAGGAGACCCTCTTCTCTCTCTTAATCTCTCTCCCCCTCTCTCCTCTCTCTTTCTTTCCTTCCCTACTCTTCTCTCTCAATTAAGGAGCCCCTCTTCTCTCTGTGAATCTCTCTCTCTCTCTCCCTCTCTCCCTCTCTCTTGGTGGCCACAGTCGCCAAGAGCCCCTCTTCTCTCTCTTAATTTCTCTCTTTCCCTCTCTCCTCTCTCCTCTTTCTTTCTCTCCCTCCCTATTCTCTCATTTCTCAAATTTACAAACTCAAATATAAATAAAAAACTAATTAAAATAGAACTCAAAGACTCAAATAAGAAACTAATTTAATCCCTCTCTATCCCTCTCTCTCTTTCTCTCTCTCTCCCTCTCTCTCTTTCCCTCTCTCTCTTTCTCTCTCTCCCTCTCTCTCTCTTTCTCTCTCTCTCTCTCCCTACTCTCTCCCTCCCTCAAGCAGCCACAGCCCCCAAGAGACTCTCTTCTCTCTCTTAATCTCTCTCCCCCTCTCTCCTCTCTCTTTCTTTCCCTCCCTACTCTTCTCTCTCATTTAAGGAGCCCCTCTTCTCTCTGTGAATCTCTCTCTCTCTCTCCCTCTCTCCCTCTCCTCTCTCATTTAAGGAGCCCCTCTTCTCTCTCTTAATTTCTCTCTTTCCCTCTCTCCTCTCTCCTCTCTCTTTCTCTCCCTCCCTATTCTCTCATTTCTCAAATTTACAAACTCAAATATAAATCAAAAACTAATTAAAATAGAACTCAAAAACTCAAATAAGAAACTAATTTAAAAAGAATTGTAATGCCTTCTAAAAGACCACCCTCCTCAAAAACTTTAACAATAAACTAATTGAAAAAGAATTATAAGTAAAGAAAAAGAATTACAATACAAATTTTAAGAAATAGAACTCAAAAACTTTAACAAGAAAGTAATTGAAAAAGAATTGTAAGTAAAGAAAAAGAATTACAAGATGAATGAAAAAGAATGCAAGTACCTTGAAAAAGTGAAAAAAGTAAGGCTCCGCTTATCTGGAAAAAGTGAAAAAAGTAAGGCTCCGCTTATCCTTTCTCTTCTGCTCTTGGTTGCTTCAATGAAATGAGGAGAGAGCTAAAATGAATGAACGGAAAGAAAAGTATATATAAGAAAAACTCGCCCACTCCTCCTACGCATAAATTTGAATTTTTAAAAAAGATAGGGAAATTTGAATTCATTATAAATTTGAATTCAAATTTGTGTTCAACATTCTTCTCATGCTTTCTTCTCGTACGTTCCTTTTGCATTCAAATTTGTGTTCAACATTCTTCTTGATACTTTCTTCAACATTCTTCTCGATACTTTCTTCTCGTAAGTCCTTTTCATTCTTCTCGTAAGTCAAATCTTATTTGTCGCTCTTGCTTGTGATAGTAAGTCAAATCCTCCTCTCCCCTCTCTCTCCTTCTGCTCCCTCCTCTCCTCTCCCTCTCTCTCTCCTCTCTCTCCTTCCTCTCCCCTCCCTCCCTCCCTCCCTCCCTCCCTCGACCCCCGCCCTCCCCCCTTCCCCTCCCCTCCCTTGCCCTCCCCCTTCCCCTCCATAGTCGATCTCACATGATACACCATTTTGTTCCTAGTGTTATGCACAATCGTCATAAAATACGTTTGGAGGTGTGTTATCCGAACAAGTACTTATGAGATGGGTGTACCACTTTGTATGCAAGTCTAGACCTAGGTTGAGGCATGTACAAAGTTTTGTGCCCATCGGAGAAATGTAGATGCAATAATATTAGAAAATTCTCGGTATGTGTATATGTGTGTGTGTGTGGCAAATAATTTTGATGCAAAATAAACACCTAGTGCACAAATTATGCACTTCATACCTTGAGTAAATAAGCTTGTTGATGAGGATAAATATGCCCTTGAATAAAAGCACAGTTGTTGTATGACCACAATAGGATGACTTTGACACCTGTGATTTTGCCCACATGTAAGTTTGCAAATAGTATAAAAAATCATATAATAATATATTAATAGTTTGCAAATGTGTATAGCAAGTGAGTAATGGGAAGTGGAAGTGGGAGTGAGGAGTGAGGAGTGAAATGGGAGAGGGAAGTAATAAGGGTGTATGATAATAAGTATAAAAAATAGTATAATAATATATTAATAGTTTTCAAATGGCAAGTGAGTAATGGGAAGTGGAAGTGAGAGTGGGGAGGGAAGAATGGAATGGGAGAGGGAAAGGTAATAGGGGAGTAGGATAATAAGGGAGTGAAATGAGTGAGGGAGTTAGTAGGGGATAATAATGAGTGAAATGAGTGAGTTAATAAGGGAGTGAAATGAGTGAGGGAGTTAAGAGGAGGGTGAGATGGGGAAATATGGGATTTTAGGAAATGGGAGGAGTATGGGACATGGTGGAAATGTGGGATGGGAGTGGTGGCAATGGGGAGGAAGAAGAAATGGATGGATGGGGGGAGGGCTAATGGAAGATTGGGATGAGGGATGGGGGTCCAATGGGAGAGGGGGAGTAATGGGAGCCAATGGGAGAGGGGATCAATGAAAAGCCAATAGGAGAGAGGGGAGGAATGGAAAGCCAATAGGAGAGGAGGAGGAAAACCTAATTTTCTTATATAGTCTTCCTTCTTCATTCATTCTCCCCTCATTTCATTCATTGAAGAAAGAAAGCAAGGACGATCAAGAGAACAAGGAAGGAAGAGCAAGAAAGCAAGAAAGCGCAAACTTACAAACTTTTTCTAGGTACTTGCAAATTTTTTTGATTAATTTTTTTTTCTAGATTTTTTTTTAAAATTTGAAGAGAGGAACTAGAGAGAGAAAGGGAGGATGGAGGGGCTGGAGGGAAGGGAGGAGGAAGGGAGGGAGAGGGTGGGGTTGAGTAGAGGGAGGAAAGGAGGAGGGAGGGGGGGGGGGAGGGGGGGACTAGGTCTCCCATGGAGGGGGGAAGGGGGGAGGGGGAAGGGGGGAGGGGAGGGGGGGCTGTCGGCGGGGGAGGGGGGGAAGGGGGGGGAGAGGGAAGGGGATGGGAGGGGCTGGCGGCACTGGCAGGGGCAGGGAGGGGGGTGGGTGGGGGGAAGGGGGTGGGAGGGGTGAAGGGGGTGGAGGGCTGAGAGGGGGGGCGGTTGGCGGCCACGGCCGCCAGCTCGAGGGTAGGGAGGGGGGTGGGTGGGGGGGAAGGGGGTGGGAGGGGCTGAGAGGGGGGGGGTTGGCAGCCGCGGTCGCTAGCTCGGGGGCGGGGAGGGGGTTGGTTGGGGGGGGAAGGGGGTGGGAGGGGTTGAGAGGAGGGGGGGCTGGCGGCCACAGCCGCCAGCCCGGGGGAAGGGGGGTGGGGAAGAGGGGGGGGAGGGCTAGGGGTCTGGGGGGTCACGAAGGGGGGGTGGGGAAGAGGGGGGGGAGGACTGAGAGGGGGGGGATGGGGTGGGAGGGGTTGAGAGGACGGGGGGCTGGCGGCCGGCCGCCAGCCGGGGGGAAGGGGGGGGTGGGGAAGCAGGGGGGGAGGGCTAGGGGGCTGGGGGGTCGCGAAGGGGGGGTGGGGGAAGAGGGGGTGGAGGGCTGAGAGGGGGGGATTGGCGGCCACGGCCACCAGCCCGAGGGAAGGGGGGAGGGGGGGGGGAGAGGGGGTGAAGGGGGGAGGGGGTGCGAGGGGGGGTGCGAGAGGGGGGGGGCTAGGGGCCACGAAGGGGGGGTGGGGAAGAGGGGTGCGAGAGGGGGGCGCTGGCGGCCATGGCCGCTAGCCCCGGGGCCGCGAAGGGGGTTGGGGAAGAGGGGGGGGCTATGGCCACGAAGGGGGGGTGGGGAAGAGGGGTGCGAGAGGGGGGGCTAGCGGCCGCGGCCGCCAGCCAGGGGGCCGCAAAGGGAGGGTGGGGAAGAGGGGGGGAGGGCTGAGAGGGGGGGGGGAGAGGGGGTGGCGGGGCTGAAGGGGGGAGGGGGGTGCGAGGGGGGGTGCGAGAGGGGTGCGAGAGGGGGGGGCTGGTGGTCACGACCGCCAACACAGGGGCCGCGAAGGGGGGTGGGGAAGAGGGGTGCGAGAGGGGGGTTGGCGGCCGCGGCCGCCAGCTCGGGGGCCGCGAAGGGGGGTGGGGAAGAGGGGGGGGAGGGCTGAGAGGGGGGGGGCTACGACCGCGAAGGGGGGGTGGGGAAGAGGGGTGCAAGATGGGGGGGCTGGCGGCCGTGGCCGCTAGCCCGGGGGCTGCGAAGGGAGGGCGAGGAAGAGGGGGGGGAGGGCTAAGAAGGGGGGCTGGCGGCCGCAACTGCCAGCTCGAGGGAAGGGGGGAGGGGGGAAGGGAGAGGGGGTGGGGAAGGGGGGTGGGGGTGGGGGTGGCGGTGAAGGGGTGGAGGGGGGTGCGAGAGGGGGGGGGGGCTGGGGGCTGCGAAGGGGGGGTGGGGAAGAGGGGGGAGGGCTGAAAGGGGGTGGGGGGGAAAAGGGGTAGGGGAGGAAGGGGGTAGGGGGGGCTGGCGGCGGCGGCCACCAGCCCTTGGGAAGGGGGAAGGGGGTGTGGAGGGGTAAGGGGTTGGGACAGGGCCGGGGGAAAAGGGGGTGGGATGGGGACGGGAGAGGGGGAAGGGGAGGGGGGAGCAGGAGGGGAGGGGTCAACGGGGGGAGAGGTTTGGCGGCGAAGGGAGGGGAGGGAGGGGAGGGGAGGGGAGGGCGGGGGGTCGAGGGAGGGAGGAGTTTTGGCGACGGAGGGAGGGGAGGGAAGGGGAAGGGAGTATGCTTAATCGACAATGCAACGCATATGTGATCATCACACTACTTTGCACACATCTCAACCTAGGTATTATTGACTTACATGCAAAGTGGCGTGCCCATCCCATAAGTACTTAGTCGAATAACACATCTAGGACTGCGTTTTTTGACGATTGTGCATGACACTAAAACCAAAACAATGTTCGACAATGCAAGCATATCAGATGGGCACAATACATTCAACTAGGTGGAATCAACTTACATGCAAAGTGGCACGCCCATCCCATAAGTGCTTGATCGGATAACATACCTAGCAGCGTGTTTTTTACGGATGTGCATGACACTAGAGTAAAATAGTATTAAATGCTCGATCGACCATGCAAAGGATATCCGATGGGCACAACACTTTTTGTACACCTCAACCTAGGTGGTATTGAAATGTTCTAAAAGAGGCACACCCATCCAATAAGTACTTGGTTAGATAACACACCTAATGGCATGTTTTTTTGTGGATGTCCATATCACTAGGGAAAAAATGGTTTATAATGCGTGATCGACCATCCAAAGCATATTCGATGGTGGCAATACCTTGCACGCACCTCAACATAGTTGAAACGGACTTGCGTACAAAGTGGAGCCCCCATCCGATAAGTACTTATTTGAATAACACACCGACGGCCGTGTTTTTTTACGGTTGTACATGACACCAAGGCCAAAAACGGTGTATAATGCGTGATCGACCATGTAAATCATATCCGATGGTGACAATACTTTGCATGCACCTGAACGTAGTTGAAACGGACTTGAGTGCAAAGTGGAGCCCCCATCCGATAAGTACTTATTTGAATAACACACTTAGGACCGTGTTTTTTCACGGTTGTGCATGACACTAAGGCAAAAACGGTGTTTTAAGCTTGATCGACAAGGCAAAGCATATCTGACGGGAACAATACTTTGAATACACCTTCAAATAGATGGAATTGACTTACATGCAAAGTGGCATGCCCATCCCATAAGTGCTTGATCAGATAACATACCTAGCAGCGTGTTTTTTACGAATGTGCATGACACTAGAGCAAAAATAGTATTTAATACTCGATCGACCATGCAAAGGATATCCGATGGGCACAACACTTTTTGTACACCTCAACCTAGGTGGTATTGAAATGTTCTCAATGAGGCACACCCATCCGATAAGTACTTGGTCAAATAACACACCTAATGGCGTGTTTTTTTGCGGATGTGCATATCATTAGGGGAAAAATGGTGTATAATGCGTGATCGACCATGCAAATCATATTCGATGGTGACAATACTTTGCACGCATCTCAACCTAGTTGAAACAGACTTGCGTGCAAACTGGAGCCCCCATCCGATAAGTACTTCTTTGAATAACACACCTAAGACCGTGTTTTTTCATGGTTGTGCATGACACTAAGGTAAAAACGGTGTTTTATGCTTGATCGACAATGCAAAGCATATCCGATGGGCACAATAATTTGCACACACCTTCAACTAGGTAGAATCATTTTACAGGCAAAGTGGCACGCCCATCCCATAAGTGCTTGATCGGATAACATACCTAGCAGCGTGTTTTTTTACAGATGTGCATGACACAAGAGCAAAAATAGTATTTAATGCTCGATCGACCATGCAAAGGATATCCGATGGGCACAACACTTTTCATACACCTCAACCTAGGTGGTATTGAAATTTTCTCAAAGAGGCACACCTATCCGATAAGTACTTGGTCAGATAACACACCTAAGGGCGTGTTTTTTTATGGATGTGCATATCACTAGGGGAAAAATGGTGTATAATGCGTGATCGACCATGCAAAGCATATCCGATGGTGACAATACTTTGCACACCATGCAATGTAGTTGAAACGGACTTGCGTGCAAACTCGAGCCCCCATCTGATAAGTACTTGTTTGAATAACACACATAGGACCGTGTTTTTTCATGGTTGTGCATGACACTAAGGCTAAAACGTTGTTTTATGCTTGATCGACAATGCAAAGCATATCTGATGAGCAAAATCCTTTGCACACACCTTCAACTAGGTGTAATTGACTTACATGCAAAGTGGCATGCCCATCCCATAAGTGCTTGATCGGATAACATACCTAGTAGCGTGTTTTTTTACAGATGTGCATGACACGAGCAAAAATAGTATTTAATGCTCGATCGACCATGCAAAGGATATCCGATGGGAACAACACTTTTTGTACACCTCAACCTAGGAGGTATTGAAATGTTCTCAAAGACGCACACCCATCCGATAAGTACTTGGTCAGATAACACACCTAAGGGCATGTTTTTTTGCGGATGTGCATATCACTAGCGAAAAAACGGTGTATAATGCGTGATCGACCATGCAAATCATATCCGATGGTGAAAATACTTTGCACTCATCTCAACCTAGTTGAAACCAACTTGCGTGCAAACTGGAGCCCAAATCCGATAAGTACTAGTTTGAATAACACGCCTAGGACCGTGTTTTTTCATGGTTGTGCATGACACTAAGGCAAAAACGGTGTTTTATGCTTGATCAACAATGCAAAGCATATCTGATGGGCGCAATAATTTGCACACACCTTCAACTAGGTGGAATCCACTTACATGCAAAGTGGCATGCCCATCCCCTAAGTGCTTGATCGGATAACATACCTAGTAGCGTGTTTTTTTACGGATGTGCATGACACTAGAGCAAAAATAGTATTTAGTGCTCGATCGACCATGCAAAGGATATCCGATGGGCACAAAACTTTTCGTACGCCTCAACCTAGGTGGTATTAAAATGTTCTCAATGAGGCACACCTATCCGATAAGTACTTGGTCAAATAACACACCAAATGGTGTGTTTTTTTGCGGATGTGCATATCATTAGGGAAAAAATGGTGTATAATGTGTGATCGACCATGCAAATCATATTCGATGGTGACAATACTTTGCACGCACCTCAACCAAGTTGAAACAGACTAGTTTGAATAACACACCTAGGACAGTGTTTTTTCATGGTTAGATAAGACACCTAAGGGCGTGTTTTTTTGCGGATGTCCATATCACTAGGGAAAAAATGGTGCACAATGCGTGATCGACCATGCAAAGCATATCCGATGGTGACAATATTTTGCATGCACCTCAACCTAGTTGAAAGAGGCACACCTATTCGATAAGTACTTGGTCAGATAAGACACCTAAGGGCATGTTTTTTTGCGGATGTCCATATCACTAGGGAAAAAATGGTGTACAATGCATGATCGACCATGCAAAGCATATCCAATGGTGACAATACTTTGTGCACACCTCAACCTAGTTCAAACGGACTTGTGTGCAAAGTGAAGCCCCCATCCGATAAGTACTTGTTTCATTAACACTCTTAGGACCGTGTTTTTTCATGGTTGTGCATGTAACTAAGGCAAAAATGGTATTTTATGCTTGATCGACAATGCAAAGCATATCCGATGGGCACGATACTTTGCACACACCTTCAAGTAGGTGGATTTGACTTACATGCAATGTGGAATTCCCATCGCATAAGTGCTTGATCAGATAACACACCTAGCAGCGTGTTTTTTTACGGATGTGCATGACACTAAGGCAAAAATGGTATTTAATGCTCGATCGACCATGCAAAGCATATCCGATGGGCATAATACTTTTCCTATACCTCAACCTAGGTGGTATTAAAATGTTGTCAAGGAGGCACACCCATCGATAAGTACTTGGTGAGATAACATACCTAAGGGCGTGTTTTTTTACGGATGTGCATACCACTAGGGAAAAAACGGTGTATAATGCGTGATCGACCATGAAAATCATATCCGATGTTGACAATACTTTGCATACACCTCAACCTAGTTGAAACGGACTTGTGTGCAAACTAGAGCCCCCATCCGATAGGTACTAGTTTGAATAACACACCTAGGACAGTGTTTTTTCATGGTTGTGCATGATACTAAGGCAGAAACGGTGTTTTATGCTTGATCGACAATGCAAAGCATATCCGATGGGCACAATACTTTGAACACACCTTCAACCTGGTGGAATCGACTTACATGCAAAGTGGCACACCCATCCCATAAGTGCTTGATCGGATAACATACCTAGCAGCGTGTTTTTTTATGGATGTGCATGACACTACAGCAAAAATAGTATTTATTGCTCGATCAACCATACAAAGGATATCCGATGGGCACAAAACTTTTCGTACGCCTCCACCTAGGTGGTATTGAAATGTTCTCAATGAGGCACACCCATCCGATAAGTACTTGGTCAGATAACACACCAAATGGCGTGTTTTTTTGCGGATGTGCATATCATTAGGGAAAAAATGGTGTATAATGTGTGATCGACCATGCAAATCATATTCGATGGTGACAATACTTTGCACGCACCTCAACCAAGTTGAAACGGACTAGTTTGAATAACACACCTAGGACAGTGTTTTTTCATGGTCAGATAAGACACCTAAGGGCATGTTTTTTTGCGGATGTCCATATCACTAGGGAAAAAATGGTGTACAATGCGTGATCGACCACGCAAAGCATATCCGATGGTGGCAATACTTTGTGTGCACCTCAACTTAGTTGAAACGGACTTGTGTGCAAAGTGGAGCCCCCATCCAATAAGTACTTTTTTAATTAACACTCTTAGGACCGTGTTTTTTCATGGTGCATGTAACTAAGGCAAAAACGGTATTTTTTGCCTGATCGACAATGCAAAGCATAACCGATGGGCATGATAATTTGCACACACCTTCAACTAGGTGGAATTGACTTACATGCAAACTGGCATTTCCATCGCATAAGTGCTTGATCGGATAACACACCTAGCAGCGTGTTTTTTTACGGATGTGCATGACACTAAGGCAAAAATGGTATTTAATGCTCGATCGACCATGCAAAGCATATCTGATGGGCATAATACTTTTCCTATACCTCAAGCTAGGTGGTATTAAAATGTTGTCAAAGAGGCACACCCATCCGATAAGTACTTGGTCAGATAACATACCTAAGGGCGTGTTTTTTTGTGGATGTGCATACCACTAGGGAAAAAACGGTGTATAATGCATGATCGACCATGCAAATCATATCCGATGGTGACAATACTTTGCATACACCTCACACTAGTTGAAAGGGACTTGCGTGCGAACTAGAGCCCCCATCCGATAAGTACTAGTTTGAATAACACACCTAGGACCGTGTTTTTTCATGGTTGTGCATGATACTAAGGCAAAAACGGAGTTTTATGCTTGATTGACAATGCAAAGCATATCCGATGGGCACAATACTTTGCACAAACCTTCAACTAGGTGGAATCTACTTACATGCAAAGTGGCATGCCCATCCCATAAGTGCTTGATCGGATAACATACCTAGCAGCGTGTTTTTTTACGGATGTGCATGACACTAGAGCAAAAATAGTATTTAATGCTCGATCGACCATGCAAAGGATATCCGATGGGCACAAAACTTTTCGTACGCTTCAACCTAGGTGGTATTGAAATGTTCTCAAAGAGGCACACCGATCCGATAAGTACTTGGTCAGATAACACACCTAAGGGCGTGTTTTTTTGCGGATGTCCATATCATTAGGGAAAAAATGGTGTACAATGCGTGATCGACCATGCAAAGCATATCCGATGGTGACAATACTTTGTGCGCACCTCAACCAAGTTGAAACGGACTTGTGTGCAAAGTGGATCCCCCATCCGATAAGTGCTTGTTTAATTAACACTCGTAGGACAGTGTTTTTTCATGGTTGTGCATGTAACTAAGGCAAAAACGGTATTTTATGCTTGATCGACAATGCAAATCATATCCGATGGGCACGATACTTCGCAAACACCTTCAACTAGGTGGAATTTACTTACATGCAAAGTGGCATTTCCATCGCATAAGTGCTTGATCGGATAACACACCTAGCAGTGTGTTTTTTTACGGATGTGCATGACACTAAGGCAAAAATGGTATTTAATGCTCGATCGACCATGCAAAGCATATCCGATGGGCATAATACTTTTCCTATACCTCAACTGAGGTGGTATTAAAATTTTGTCGAAGAGGCACACCCATCCGATAAGTACTTGATCAGATAACATACCTAAGGGCGTGTTTTTTTGCGGATGTGCATACCACTAGGAAAAAAATGGTGTATAATGCTCAACGTAGTTGAAACGGACTTGCGTGCAAAGTGGATCCCCCATCCATTAAGTACTTATTTGAATAACACACCTATGGCCGTGTTTTTATATTGTTGTGCATGACATTAAGGCAAAAACGGTGTGTTATGCTTGATTGACAATGCAAAGCATATCCGATGGGCACAATACTTTGCACACACCTTTAAATAGGTGAAAGTGACTTAAATACAAAGTGGCATGCCCATCGCATAAGTGCTTGATCAGATAACACACTTAACAGTGCGTTTTTTTACGGATGTGCATGACACTAAGGCAAAAATGGTATTTAATGCTCGATCGACCATGCAAAGCATATCTGATGGGCAGAATAATTTTCCTACACTTTAACCTAGGTGGTATTGAGATGTTCTTAATGAGGCACACCCATCCGATAAGTACTTGGTCAGATAACACACCTAATGGCATGTTTTTTGCGGATGTCCATATCACTAGGGAAAAAATGGTGTACAATGCGTGATCGACCATGCAAAGCATATCCGATGGTGAAAATACTTTACACGCACCTCAAGTAGTTGAAACAGACTTGCGTGCAAAGTGGAGCCCCCATCCGATAAGTACTTATTTGAATAACATAGCTATGGCCGTGTTTTTATATGGTTGTGCATGACACAAAGGCAAAAACGGTGTTTTATGCTTGATCGACAATGCAAAGCATATTCGATGGGCACAATACTTTGCATACACCTTCAACCAGGTGGAGTTGACTTACATCCAAAGTGCCATTCCCATCGTATAAGTACTTGATCGGATAACACACTTAGCAGCGCGTTTTTTTACGGATGTGCATGACACTAAGGCAAAAATGGTATTTAATGCTCGATCGACCATGCAAAGCATATCCGATGGGCAGAATAATTTTCCTACACTTTAACCTAGGTGGTATTGAAATGTTCTCAAAGAGGCACACCCATCCCATAAGTACTTGGTCAAATAACACCCCAAATGGCGTGTTTTTTTGCGGATGTGCATATCATTAGGGAAAAAATGGTGTATAATGTGTGATCGACCATGCAAATCATATCCGATGGTGACAATACTTTGCACGCACCTCAACGTAGTTGAAACGGACTTGCGTGCAAAGTGGATCCCCCATCCATTAAGTACTTATTTGAATAACACACCTATGGCCGTGTTTTTATATTGTTGTGCATGACATTAAGGCAAAAACGGTGTGTTATGCTTGATTGACAATGCAAAGCATATCCGATGGGCACAATACTTTGCACACACCTTCAAATAGGTGAAAGTGACTTAAATACAAAGTGGCATGCCCATCGCATAAGTGCTTGATCAGATAACACACCTAGCAGCATGTTTTTTTACGGATGTGCATGACACTAGAGCAAAAATAGTATTTAATGCTCGATCAACCATACAAAGCATATCTGATGGGCACAATACTTTTCGTACACCTCAACCTAGGTGGTATTCAAATTTTCTCAAAGAGGCACACCCATACGATAAGCACTTGGTCAGATAACATACCTAAGGGCGTGTTTTTTTGCGGATGTGCATACCACTAGGGAAAAAACGGTGTATAATGCGTGATTGACCATGCAAAGCATATCCGATGGGCACAACACTTTTCGTACGCATCAAACTAGGTGGTATTGAGATGTTCTTAATGAGGCACACCCATCCGATAAGTACTTGGTCAGATAACACACCTAATGGCATGTTTTTTGCGGATGTCCATATCACTAGGGAAAAAATGGTGTACAATGTGTGATCGACCATGCAAAGCATATCCGATGGTGAAAATACTTTACACGCACCTCAAGTAGTTGAAACAGACTTGCGTGCAAAGTGGAGCCCCCATCCGATAAGTACTTATTTGAATAACATAGCTATGGCCGTGTTTTTATATGGTTGTGCATGACATAAAGGCAAAAACGGTGTTTTATGCTTGATCGACAATGCAAAGCATATTCGATGGGCACAATACTTTGCACACACCTTCAACCAGGTGGAGTTGACTTACATCCAAAGTGCCATTCCCATCGTATAAGTACTTGATCGGATAACACACTTAGCAGCGCGTTTTTTTACGGATGTGCATGACACTAAGACAAAAATGGTATTGAATGCTCGATCGACCATGCAAAGCATATCCGATGGGCAGAATAATTTTCCTACACTTTAACCTAGGTGGTATTGAAATGTTCTCAAAGAGGCACACCCATCCGATAAGTACTTGGTCAGATAACACACCTAAGGGCGTGTTTTTTTGCGGATGTGCATACCACTAGGGAAAAAACACTGTATAATGCGTGATCGACCATGCAAATCATATATGATGGTGACAATACTTTGCACTCATCTCAACCTAGTTGAAACGGAATTGCGTGCAAGCTGGAGTCCCCATCCGATAAGTACTTGTTTGATTAACACACTTAGGACCGTGTTTTTTCATGGTTGTGCATGACACTAAGGCAAAAACATTGTTTTATGCTTGATCGACAATGCAAAGCATATTCTATGAGCACAATACTTTGCACACACCTTCAACTAGGTGGAATTGACTTACATGCAAAGTGGCATGCCCATCCCATAAGTGCTTGATTGGATCACATACCTAGCAGCGTGTTTTTTTACAGATGTGCATGATACTAGAGCAAAAATAGTATTTAATGCTCGATCGACCATTCAGAGGATATATGATGGGCATAACACTTTTCTTACACCTCAACCTAGGTGATATTGAAATGTTCTCAAAGAGGCACACCCATCCGATAAGTACTTGGTCAGATAACACACCTAAGGGCGTGTTTTTTTGTAGATGTGCATATCACTAGGGAAAAAATGGTGTATAATGCGTGATCGACCATGCAAAGTATATCCGATAGTGACAATACTTTGCACTCATCTCAACCTAGTTGAAACAGACTTGCGTGCAAACTGGAGCCCCCATCCGATAAGTACTAGTTTGAATAACACACGTAGGACCGTGTTTTTTTATGGTTGAGCATGACACTAAGGCAAAAACGGTGTTTTATGCTTGATCGACCATGCAAAGCATATCCGATGGTGACAATACTTTGCCCACACCTCAACCTAGTTGAAAAGGACTTGTGTGCAAAGTCAAGCCCCCATCCGATAAGTACTTGTTTAATTAACACACTTAGGACCGTGTTTTTTCATGTTTGTGCATGTAACTAAGGCAAAAACGGTATTTTATGCTTGATCGACAATGCAAAGCATATCCGATGGGCACGATACTTTGCACACACCTTCAACTAGGTGGAATTGACTTACATGCAAAGTGGCATTCCCATTGCATAAGTGCTTGATCGGATAACACACCTAGCAACGTGTTTTTTTACGGATGTGCATGACACTAAGGCAAAAATGGTATTTAATGCTCGATCGACCATGCAAAGCATATCCAATGGGCATAATACTTTTCCTATACCTCAACCTAGGTGGTATTGAAATGTTGTCAAAGAGGCACACCCATCCGATAAGTACTTGGTCAGATAACATACCTAAGGGCGTGTTTTTTTGCGAATGTGCATACCACTAGGGAAAAAACGGTGTATAATGCGTGATCGACCATGCAAATCATATCTGATGGCGACAATACTTTGCACACACCTCAACCTAGTTGAAACAGACTTGCGTGCAAACTGGAGCCCCCATCCGATAAGTACTAGTTTGAATAACACACCTAGGACCGTGTTTTTTCATGGTTGTGCATGACACTAAGGCAAAAACGGGGTTTTATGCTTGATTGATAATGCAAAGCATATCCGATGGGCACAATACTTTGCACACACCTTCAAATAGGTGGAAGCAACTTACATGCAAAGTGGCACGCCCATCCCATAAGTGCTTGATCGGATAATATACCTAGTAGCGTGTTTTTTTACGGATGTGCATGACACGAGCAAAAATAGTATTTAATGCTCGATCGACCATGGAAAGGATATCCGATGGGCACAAAACTTTTTGTACGCCTCAACCTAGGTGGTATTGAAATGTTGTCAAAGAGGTACACCCATCCGATAAGTACTTGGTCAGATAACACACCTAAGGGTGTATTTTTTTACGGATATCCATATCACTAGGGAAAAAATGGTGTTTTATGCTTGATCGACCATGCAAAGCATATCCGATGGTGGCAATACTTTGCACGCACCTCAACCTAGCTGAAACAGACTTGTGTGCAAAGTGGATCCCCCATCCGATAAGTACTTGTTTAATTAACACACTTAGGACCGTGTTTTTTCATGGTTGTGCATGTAACTAAGGCAAAAACGGTATTTTACGCTTGATCGACAATGCAAAGCATATCCGATGGGCATGATACTTTGCACACACCTTCAACTAGGTGGAATTGACTTACATGCAAGGTGGCATTCCCATGCATAAGTGCTTGATCGGATAACACACCTAGCAGCGTGTTTTTTTACGGATGTGCATGACACTAAGGCAAAAATGGTATTTAATGCTCGATCGACCATGCAAAGCATATCCGATGGGTATAATACTTTTCCTATACCTCAACCTAGGTGGTATTGAAATGTTCTCAAAGAGGCACACCCATCCAATAAGTACTTGGTGAGATAACATACCTAAGGGCGTGTTTTTTTGTGGATGTGCATACCACTAGTGGAAAAACGGTGTATAATGCGTGATCGACCATGAAAATCATATCCGATGGTGACAATACTTTACACACACCTCAACCTAGTTGAAAGAGACTTGCGTGCAAACTGGAGCCCCCATTCCATAAGTACTAGTTTGAATAACACACCTAGGACCGTGTTTTTTCATGGTTGTGCATGACACTAAGGCAAAAACGGTATTTTATGCTTGATCGACAATGGAAAGCATATCCGATGGGAACAATACTTTGCACACACCTTCAACTAGGTGGAATCAACTTACATGCAAAGTGGCACGCCCATGCCATAAGTGCTTGATCGAATAACATACCTAGTAGCGTGTTCTTTTACGGATGTGCATGACACTAGAGCAAAAATAGTATTTAATCCTCTATCGACCATGCAAAGGATATCCGATGGGCACAAAACTTTTCGTATGCCTCAACCTAGGTGGTATTGAAATGTTCTCAAAGAGGTACACCCATCCGATAAGTACTTGGTCAGATAACACACCTAAGGGCGTGTTTTTTTGCAGATGTCCATATCACTAGGGAAAAAATGGTGTACAATGCGTGATCGACCATGCAAAGCATATTTGATGGTGACAATACTTTGTGCGCACCTCAACCTAGTTGAAAAGGACTTGTGTGCAAAGTGGAGCCCCCATCCGATAAGTACTTGTTTAATTAACACACTTAGGACCGTGTTTTTTCATGGTTGTGCATGTAACTAAGGCAAAAACGGTATTTTATGCTTGATCGACAATGCAAAGCATATCCGATGGGCATGATACTTTGCACACACCTTCAACTAGGTGGAATTGACTTACATGCAAAGTGGCATTCCCATCGCATAAGTGCTTGATCGGATAACACACCTAGTAGCGTGTTTTTTTACGGATGTGCATGACACTAAGGCAAAAATGGTATTTAATGCTCGATCGACCATGCAAAGCATATCCGATGGGCACAATACTTTTCCTATACCTCAACCTAGGTGGTATTGAAATGTTCTCAAAGAGGCACACCCATCCGATAAGTACTTGGTCAGATAACATACCTAAGGGCATGTTTTTTTGCGGATGTGCATACCACTAGGAAAAAAACGGTGTATAATGCGTGATCGACCATGCAAATCATATCCGATGGTGACAATACTTTGCACACACCTCAACGAGTTGAAACAGACTTGCGTGCAAAGTGGAGCCCCCATCCGATAAGTATTTGTTTGAATAACACACCTAGGACCGTGTATTTTCATGGTTGTGCATGACACTAAGGCAAAAAGGGTGTTTTATGCTTGATTGACAATGCAAAGCGTATCCGATGGGCACAATACTTTGCACACACCTTCAACTAGGTGGAGTTGACTTACATGCAAAGTGGCATTCCCATCCCATAAGTGCTTGATCGGATAACATACCTAGTAGCGTGTTTTTTTATGGATGTGCATGATACTAGAGCAAAAATAGTATTTAATGCTCGATCGACCATGCAAAGGATATCCGATGGGTACAACACTTTCGTACACCTCAAACTAGGTTGTATTGAAATTTTCTCAATGAGGCACACCCATCCGATAAGTACTTGGTCAGATAACACACCTAATGGCGTGTTTTTTTGCGGATGTCCATATCACTAGGGAAAAAATGTTGTATAATGCATGATCGACCATGCAAAGCATATGCGATGGTGACAATACTTTGCACACACCTCAACATAGTTGAAACAGACTTGCGTGATGCATAATCGACCATGCATAGCATATCCGATGGTGACAATACTTTGCACGCATTTCAACTTAGTTGAAACGGACTTGCGTGCAAACTGGAGCCCCCATCCAATAAGTACTTGTTTGATTAACACCCTTAGGACCGTGTTTTTATATGGTTGTGCATGACACTAAGGCAAAAACGATATTTTATGCTTGATCGACAATGCAAAGCATATTCGATGGGCACAATACTTTGCACACAGCTTCAACCAGTTGAATTGACTTACATGCAAAGTGGTATTCCCATCGCATAAGTACTTGATCGGATAAAAATAGTATTTAATGCTCGATCGAGCATGCAAAGCATATCCGATGGGCACAACACTTTTCGTACACCTCACCCTAGGTGGTATTGAAATGTTGTCAAAGAGGCACACCCATCCGATAAGTACTTGGTCAGATAACACACCTAAGGGCGTGTTTTTTTGCAGATGTGCATATCACTATGAAAAAAATGGTGTATAATGCGTGATCGACCATGCAAAGCATATCCGATGGTGGCAATACTTTGCACGCATCTCAACCTAGTTGAAACAAACTTGCATGAAAAGTGGAGCCCCCATCCAATAAGTACTTGTTTGATTAACACACTTAGGACCGTGTTTTTTCATGGTTGTGCATGACACTAAGGCAAAAACGGTGTTTTATGCTTGATCGACAATGCAAAGCATATCCGATGGGCACAATACTTTGAACACACCCTCAACTAGGTGGAATTGACTTAAATGCAAAGTGGCACACGCATCCCATTAGTGCTAGATTGGATAACATACCTAGTAGGCTCATGTTTTTTTACGAATGTGCATGACACTAGAGCAAAAATAGTATTTAATGCTCGATCGACCATGTAAAGGATAACTTGGCATGTCCATTTGATGAGTACTTGATCGGATAACTTCTCCCACCAATAAATTAAGTACTAATTAAAAATTATAATAAATGAGTAGATTATTAAAAAGAGACTAATATTTATGTAATTGTTGCTACTACAGCTTGCTTGCAAAGCATTCTCACAAAGGAGATGGCTATAGATTTTGTTCCAGGGATGGATGTGATTTTATGTAGCAAAAGAGAAGTAGTTGCATTTGCTACAATCCATGATAGTGATCCCAATTCAGTTTGCCACTTTTGAAGACTTGGCGAAGATAAGGTGGCAGTTACTGTATCAAAGATTGTTAGCGCACATGTTGAGCTAAAGTATAAATGTGGAGATATGGAAACACCCAAGAATACAAAGTGCACCACCTTGGATTTTACTATAGGGGGCATTTTACAAATAAGATCATTTGCAAATAAGACTGTAGCAGAAGGTGAAGTATTGGGATTTGAACAAGTGGAGCAATGGTCATTTGCACAGATGAGGATTCTAAAAGTCACTGATGATGGTATGGTTGATAACATAACATCCTTATGTGATCCCTACTATGAGGTAGGCAAGAATATGAGATGGAGCATGCAATTTTTAAACATGAGAAAGAGGCACGTGGTTTTCAATGATAAGGACAACGTATACTACAATATCAAAGGACCTAAAAAGCATGCCCATGTGCCAGGCTCTATCGCTTCAAATGTGGATGATTTCAATATACTCAATTTTAGAAGTGACATCTTATCTGGAGTGGATGAATTCATTGGTTCCGAGAAACAAAATGATTTTAGAAGCGAAGCCTTATCTGGGGTGGATGAATTCTTGCACGGTGAGAAGGGCAAAGGTTTCAATAGCGATGTCTTGTCAAGTGTGGATGAGTTCATGCATATTAACAAACCTGGTGTCAATCAAGCTTGTGGATTTGTAAAAGCCATGCAAGATGTCCCAATGAGTGATGTCTCTCAGGAGTGGAAGAGTTTCAAGGTTCTCAATACTCTCGTAGAATATTGAATTCATTGAATGGTCCTAAGAGTATGTTAAAAACGAGGATGAGATCAACAGAGGATTATTCAATATTTAACTTTGATTGTGATATGGACAAGGATGCAACGACCAATCATGGATGCTTGTTTACAAACAAATGTGAGGAGAAGAAGTGCATAAATACAGATAACAATGTGCAGAGGAACGAAAACGGTCATACATATGCATAAAGAGAAAGCGAATCCAGGCAGATCCACAAAAGCAACCAAAGAGGAAGAGATTAATGAAGGAGGAGAACATGTTAAATGCATTGGGATATCTATGTTGCAAGCAAAGATGTATATGCTTCATTGATCTTGCAGACATCAGGGAATGTAAAGGACACGTGTGGCAAAGAAGAGGAAGTGAAAGAAATGAATACCTTCTCACAAGTCTCTCTTTCTTTCTTCAGAATGGCAATAAAAGGCTAAGTTCAAGACAAAAGGTAAAACCTCTCGTAAATGGAAAAAGGATTTGCAATAAGGCATATCGCAATATTACTGGATTATCCCATGGCACATATTGGGATTTAGTCACCAAGGCAAAGGGCGGCAACAAATTTAGCATTCACGGTAATAGAGGAAGGTCCAAATCAAGAATCTCAACTGTCAGGGTAGCAGCAATTTTACAAGACTTTATACATGAAAATGCTTTACCTCAACCCCATATATCTACCAAACTCCCTAACGGTGATGCGATCACTGAAATGCACCTTCCAATGGGCTTGACAAAGCTCGAAGTATTTGACTTTATTGCAGAAAAGCAAAGGCAAAGAGGGGATGCTGTAGCTTCTTCTCATACTTTGTATACTCTTTGAAAGAAGAACTTTGGATATGTTAAAATCCCAAGGAGGCAAAAAATGTCAAAGTGCAATGTCTGTGATGATTTAAAGTGAGCGATTGAGAGTGCAACATGTCCAAATCAAAGGGAATTATACAAAAAAAACCGAAAATCTTATCATGACCTTATTCGACATTCCAGACAAAAATATGCATTTTGGAAGGAGCAAGCTATTCGCATCCTAATGACTACATGTGCCTTATTGTAGATGGCATGGATCAGAATACAACAACATTGCCTCATTTTATTGCCACTCCACCTAAATTACAAGGAAAGCACTTTCTAAAGACACATCTATGTGGAGTGTTAGTGCATGGAATTAAGTTCTTTGTAGATATATGAATTGATTCCTTGCATCTACATGATAGCAATCAAGTTGTAACATCTATTATGAAGGCAATTCACAATGTACATGCAAAAAAAGGTCGCCTACCACTGACTTTGAGAATACAAGCTGATAAGTGCTGGTGAGAAAATAAGAATGTACTCATGTTTGCATTCTGATCCATGCTAGTTGCTCATCGAACCTTCAATGAGGTTGAATGTGGATTTTTGTATGTTGGGCATACACATGAGGATATCGATCAGGTTTTTAGCACAGTCTCAAGGGAGCTTAAATGCAAGGATGTGGAGACAATAGATGACTTGGTAAGAAGATGTGGTAGGCAAGTTGGTGGTCGTAAGGAAAGTACAGTATGTGAGAGGCTCGAAAGAATGTATGATTGGAAGAGCTTCATTCTACCTTTCATACAAATGGGTGGTGATGCATTGACAGGTCATACCAATCCACACTACTTTTGTTTTTTTTTAAAAGATGAAAAACCCGTAATGCAATGGCAACAGTATTCTCATGATACAAAATGGGAACTTGAAGAACCTTACAGTCTCTTAACTTCAATTCCCAGCAAGGAAAGGTATCCAACATGGGCTCCTATACAAGAATTTAATGAGAGGTCTAATTGTGAAATAGAAGGATTAAAAGCATTTATTACATACAAAGAGGAAATGCTCCAGAGATATCCTGATTCGAAGCCTACTTGGAGAGAACACACTACCATTGTAATTAACAAGACACGAAATTTAATAAAGGACCTTAAGAGAATGCGAGGCTCAAAGGATGTCAAGGAAGAATGCAATATGTTTTGGCCAAATGTTCATAACAATTTGCACCAAGCTCTAGTCTTTGAAAATGAATTTGTATCATTACTCCCACATCCATATTGTGGACCGAAGAAGAGAGAGTTTATGCCACACGTAGATATAGAGGTCAATTATTTTGTTGTGGTTCGGCCATCGGATGATGAATATGAGAATGTGAAGTTTTGGGTTGCAAAAGTAGTTGATGTGCAAAGAGATGACCAAGGGAGAGCTACAACATTTACAGCGGTATGGTATGATCCAAAGGGCAGGAAGGAGAATATGGATAACAACACATTATATACTAGTTGTATAATGAAGGAGTGGGTCCCAAATGATGAAGCGGTCTCTCAAGTTTCGACGGAGACAATCATAGTGTCTTGGCATTCAAGGGCAAAGAAATCAAAGAAGCGCATGGGATATGAGGTAGAAGGAAAAATAAAAATACCACAACAAACTATTTTGCATATACAGGAATTTTTAAGGATGCTCGCCATGGAGGAAGTAGAAGGAGACAACGCAAATGAAGAATGTCCATGATTAAAGCTTTGTATTGAAGTCCATTGAAGGATTTTATTTGGGTACTAGGCAAGGAGCCAATCCAAGACAATTATAATCAGAGTCATCACCTCCTATGTCAAATGAGAGTCAAAATATGCATTGGATGTCACTCAAGGGTCAAGGCTTGCCAAGACAATAGGGAGTTAATGCAGATGGCACTTGGCAAGGGACTATCACATTGAGCAATAAGACAATGGGGAGTCAATGCACCCAAGGGGCAAGGCTTGGCAAGATAACTTGTGGAAGTTAATGCAGATGGCACTTATATTTTGCACTGGATGTCACCCAAGGGTCAGACAATAGGGAGTTAAGGCAGATGGCACCTGGCAAGGGACTATCGCATTGAGAAATAAGACAATGGGGAGTCAATGCACCCAAGGGGTAAGGCTTGGCAAGACAAGTGGGAGTCAAATTATGCAGATGGCACCTGGCAAGGGACTGTCATGACATTGAGCAATAAGACAATGGGGAGTCAAATTATGCAGATGGCACGAATTGAGGCTTTTAAGAGCAACAATTTAAATTGTAAACATATGTTCAATCTATATCATTTTGGATATAAAGACTCTAGCTGAGAGCAACGTCTCTCAATGTAATCATATAATAATAGCTATAATTGCTATTATACCTCTTTGGTTCAATACAAAACTTGGGTCTTATGGCATCATGTCTTCTTTCTATTTATTAAAAGTTTTAAAAATTTTGTGCATATTGCCGAGTGACAATGTTATTTTCATGAAATATTTAAGTCTCCTTTCATGGATTTATAAATTTATCACATCAACGAAAAACGTCAAGGAAAAATATTAAAAATAATTAAATTAACAAATAACTTAGATATAGCTAGAATTTCTAATATAGGATTATTTCGAATTCTTGCATGTTGGTGCAAAAGTATAGATTGAAAAAACAATATTTTTATGTGAATATAATAGTGCCACAAAGTGAACTTTTTATTTGGGAAGGAAAAACGTCAAGGAAAAATATTAAAAATAATTAAATTAACAAATAACTTAGATATAGCTAGAATTTCTAATATAGGATTATTTCAAATTCTTGCATGTTGGTGCAAAAGTATAGATTGAAAAAACAATATTTTTATGTGAATATGATAGTGCCACAAAGTGAACTTTTGATTTGGGAATAATATTTTTAGAAAGTAAAATTTTGATTTGGGAAGGATATTTTCACAAAGTAAAGTTTTCATTTGGGAAGGATTTTTGGGCTTCATCCAAAAACAACACAAAAAGTCCAAACTTAATGAAATAGGTGTTGATGGTGCTAGAGACAAAAGCTCTAATCTCTTGAGAGTGCTCCATAATAGTTGAAAACCCTACATGAAAAATAATTCACAAGACTTTGGATACAATGCTTCAATAAAATAGCCAACCAATAAGGCACTAAAGTACAAACTGAAAGACAATACATTTTGCTCATCATACTGTAATGTGCTCAAGCTGAAAGACAATGCATTTTGCCCATCATACTGTAATGTAATCTGAAAGACAATGCATTTTACCCATCGTACTATAATGTGCCCAATCTAAAAGACAATGCATTTTGCCCATCATACTGTAATGTGCCCAAGCTGTAATGTTTCCACTGATATAATTAAGTGTGTGTCCATTTAACAAAATCTTTGAATGGATGATCAAAAATAGCCTCAAAGGCTTTACAAGGCTCAATATATATAAATAAATAATAAATTAGGGGAGGAGGAGATTATAAAAAGAAGGAAAGTGAGAATAGAAATGAGAAGGATTCAAATTTCTAGAGAGTTTAGGAGAAAATTTGCCTGAGAGATTCAAATTTGAAATATAAACTAAAAGTGCAGGAGGATTTGAAACTACAAACAAAAGAGCCGACATTCTCCTAAACAAAAAACTCGACATTCTCCTAAACATTCTGTCATCCTTTCCTCACCAAACACACATGACATTCTCTTTCCCAAGATCTCTTACCGACAATAGTACATGAGTAAGCGATCTTTCCAAAAAAAAAATTTTGTTGTATTTTTTAAGAGTACAACACTTCTAGTTGGCTCCTTCCCAATTTCTTCTCACTCCCTTCTTTGGTACTTCTACTTGGTTTCCCATCCCAATTTCTTCCAACCTCTTTCTCTCCCTCCATCCCACTCCCGAATGCCCGTCAATCAAAAGTTTTGTCTCAACATTCAAATGTCCATCGCTCGCCACGACATCGATTTCTCATCATCCCCCACTACAGCATCGATTTTTCGTCTTTATTTTCCAGGCGATGGCATTGTGACATGAAGTTGGGGATAATAAACTTCACACACCTCTTCACTTCCTACTGCTTTCAAACTAAGTGACAAAGATATTTATCATTGAGAAAGGGACATTAAAAAGAAGCTTTTATGCCAAGATACCACACCATACTTTCCTTCCTTAGATGAGAATGAAGATGGTAACATCCCAAGTGATGTTGTACTCAAGCATAGGGAGAAGGAAAGGATCAGCAGAGGCCATAATCTCAACAAGCCAGTTTGCACCAAAGAGAAGAGTGATACGTTGTTGAAAGAAGATATTGTGGCTCAACATGACATGAAGTGATATATATCAATGAGTTTGAAGGGGCTGATTGGGTCGGATGGGTAGGTTCTGAGGAAACATTGCACCTCCTTCATAGATACCTTTACAATTAGCTCAAAACACTCTACAAACTATTATTAGACACAAAGGCCTATAACTTTTAGTAGAGACATGATTAAAACACATATAGAGATGCGCCTTGAGATGGACTTTGCATAATATATGTTTCGTAAAAAACAAAGAAGCAACCAGAAAGTTATGGGCAGTTCACTCGACGCGGTTAAAAACTATCATGAAAACAAACTATCACACACAGAGACTCATAACTTTTTATAGTAGTATTTCATTCAAGGTCTAATTACATAGAAACATGTGGCTTGAAGAGAGTTTTGCGCTGATATAAGTTTCATCAAATAGGACTACAAAGTAGAAAGTTATGAGCAAAACACTAACAGGGGGTCAAACTATCATAAAAACTGCCCTCCACCCATGCTAATTTCGCCTGAGCAAGATGCTTCCTCAAGACTCCACCTTCATCAATGATCCACCACTTATAGATTTTGTGTAGAAGAGAGTAAGTAACTCCCTTGGTGGCTCGAGAAATGGATGGACCATATGTGTGCAATGAGCAGCCGAATAGAAAGAAATTTTAAGGCTTTAAAAGAAAGAAAAGGGAAGAGAGACTCAAGAGAGGGAATACGAAGTGATCTTCATTGTCAATAGAGTGAGGCTCCACTCCAATGCAACTCAAAATACTATAAAAACAAGGCAGAAGAAGAGGTTTCATACATACAAGAGGGAGCGAAAGCTCCAAGACTACTCATAAAGAGAGAATGAACTAGAGAGAGATGGACTCAAGAGTCTACATAAGAGAATATCTACAAGAGGGAGAGAAGGCTCATGGAAGAGGCCTGAGGAGACTAGAGCTATAGCAACATGAGGCCTTATGGTGGAAGAGATGATAAACAAGGGAGAGGAGGGCTCCTTTTATAGAGATTTTGTCACCCTCCTTCACCCATTTACAATTGTTGCCTGTAGATTCCTCTCCCCATCAATCACATAAGCCCGTATGTCACCATCCATGTCCTTTTTGGCTACACTTGCCATGTGTCCCATCAAAAGATTCTCAAGACTCTTAAAATATTGAGAAAGTCAAGAGTCTCCCCACATGGAGCCCATAGGGACCCTCTCTTTTCCATATGTCCACATCCTCCTTATTCCACATGGGAATTCTAGAAGGATTCCTCTTGACTCCACACTCCTCCACATGCCTTCCACATGCTTGGCATGTGGCCTCTCTTATGTTATTGGAACACATGGACATGAGCCCACCTCTTAATATGACTCACTCTTCCTATTTTCTAAAAACCCCATAATATCCCATACACAAATAACTCTCACCCCATACCAAGGTATTTATAATTCATACCTATGGTATTTACAATGATCCATTCCACTCATCCTCTCAATCCCATAAATATCTTAGAAAATAAAAATAAGTGAGAGCCGCTAGGCTATCACTTGATACTCAAACTTTTATCAAACATAGAAGAAAACAATACCAATGCCAAATAAAAGATATCAATTTTTGGCATCACAGCATCACAATCCCAGCTTCTCCACTCCAAGAAAAAGTCAAAAACATCAAAAAATGCATCACCTTCTGAGGTGGGAGGTGATGGAAGAGGAATGTTGAGGTGTTTAGGCTCGTTGACTCCTTCACATTTGCGAGAACCACCCATGAGTAACAGTTATGTAATTAATTTTGGACTCATATGTCTACTCTTGGATTAATCCCAAAAATCCTTCCCAATTGAAAATTTTACTTTATGAAAATATCATTTGAGAATCAAAAGTACACTTTTTGGCACAATCATTTCCCACATGATAAATTTCACAATCTGTCTCTATAATGGTGCACTACTAATGCAAAAACTCCGATTAATCCTACTTTTGTACTTCTTGTTTTTAACAATCCTTTTCATATTTTAAAAAAATCATGAGTTATCAATTTAAATCCATGCAAAATCACTTTCAAAATAAATACTTATTAATATAATTTAATCCAAAAGAATGCACTTAAAATTTGATATAGAAAACTATAACACTCTTGAAGTCCCAAAAATTTAAAGGTTAAAATAGATAAGAGGCATGGAATACTCTTAAAATGTGCTCCAAAAATAGTAATAGCTATGCTTGCAATTTTACAATGTCATATGTTTACAAGAAATATTCCTCTCCATGAGTCTTTGTACAAAGGAGTCTGATACACAACCTTTTCAATAACTCAATTCTACATTTACAAATGTGTTAATTACAAATAGATAACTAGTTTATTTGAATGTCCGATTCATCGTCACTTGTTGCTTGGATGCTTGAATGGTATTGTCATGGGCATTCATTATTTGCGCTATCTCCTTCTACTTCCTCCTTAGCGAGCATCTTCAAAAACTCTGTAATGTGCGAAATAATGGGTAGCCTTATTCTTATTTTTTCTTCTACATCATATCACATGTGCTAGGCTTGTTTTCTTTTTCCTTGATTTCCAAGATACTATGGCTGTCTCTATGGAACTCTTTGAAACTACTTCATGGTTTGGAATCCATTCCTTTTTCCAACAACCAATATATAGTATACTGTTATTGTGGTTCTCCTTCCTACGCCTTGTCTCATACCATAGTGCTGTAGATGTTGCAACTTTTCCCTTGTCATCCATGCTCACGTCCACCACTTTTGCAACCCAGAACTTAACATTCTCATGCTCATCATCTGATGGCCGAACAACAACAAAACAGTGGACGTCTATGTCTACTTCTAGCATAACTCTCTCTTCCTCAAACCACAATATGGATGTGGGAGTAGTGAATCAAACTCATTTTGAAAGACATCAAATGATGGGCGCAAGTTGTTACCAACATTTGGCCAAAATAAAGGCCGTTTTGCCTTGCCATCATCTGCTTGCATTTTCTCAAGGTCCTTTATCAATTGATAGGTCTTCTTAATAACAACAACAGTGTGTTCCTTCCAAGAGGGCTTCCAATCAGGAAATCTATGAAGCATTTCCTCTTTGTATGTAATAAAAGATTTTAAGCTTTTATTTCACCTTTAGATTTCTTACTGAATTCTTTTATAGGAGCCCATACTGGATGCATTTCTTTGCTTGGGATTGAAGTTAAGAGACAGTAAGATTCTTCGGGTTCCCATGTTGTATCATGAGAATAGTGTTACCAGTACATCACTGGTTTTTCATCCTTTAAGAAAAAACAAAAGTAGTGTGGAGCACTATGACCAATCAAGGCATCACCGCCTTTTTGTATCAAAGGTAGAATAAAGCTCTTCCAATCATACATCCTTTCAACCATGGAGCATGCTGTACCTTCCTTGCGGCCACCAACTTGCCTCCCACATTTTCTTATCAAGTCATCCATCGTCTCCATGTCTTTGTGTTTTAGCTCTATTGAGACTGTTCTAAAAATTGATTGATATCCTCATGTGTGTGTCCAACCAACAAAAACCCAACTTCAATCTCATTGAAGATTCGATGAGCGATTAACATTGAGCAAAATCCAAAAAAGAGTACATTCTTATTCTCTCATCTGCAATTGTCTGTTTGTATTCTCAAATTTGCCGGTAGGTGACCTTTTTCTACAGGTACATTGGGGCCCCCTCTCTCTCTCTCTCCCCCCCTCTATCACAGACCCCCCTGTCTCTCTCTCTCCTCTCACGTGGCCCTCCCCTCTCTCTCTCACTCTCTCTCTCTCTCTTTTACCTCTCACCCTCTCTCTTTCTCTAAATGTCTCTCCTCTCTCTTTCTCTCTCTCTAAAAGTCTCTCCTCTCTCTCCCTCTCTCTCTCTTTTGTTGCCGAGGCAACAAGACTCTCTCTCTTACAATCTCTCTCTAAAAGTCTCTCCTTCACTTTTTTCTCTCTCTATAATAAAATTTCAAAGAATACAAATTTAAAAAAAAGCACCTGGAAGAAAGTTGAGAGCTATGCTTGTGCTTGCTTTCGCTCTTGCTCCTCTTTTTGCTAAAGCATAAGTGTGGGGATATGGAAATCCTTGGAGATGTTATGCCCTATAATACTTCCAACAAAGCATTTATTACATGGGACAGAGATGAGACTTATCCAACACATGTCATTAGGAATACAAAGTGCATATCTTTGGATTTTAGAGTAGGAGATATTTTACAAATGTTATTATTTGCAAATAAGAATGTAGTAGAAGGTCAAGTCTTGGGATTTGAACAAGTGGAACACTGGACATTTGCGTAGGTGAGAATTTAAAAAGTTACTGATGATGGTATGGATGATAACTCAATCTCATTGGATGGTCCCTACTATGAGGTAGGTAAGGATTTTTAAAGATTGGAAAGACTCGGCATGTGGTTTTTAATGATAAACATAATGTATACTACAACATCAAAGAATTGAATGAATATGCCAATGTACCAAGCTCTATTCCTTCAGAGATGGATGATTCCAATGCACTCAATTATAGCACTGACGTCTTATCATAAGTCAATGAGTTCATTGGTACTGAGAAAGAAAAAGATTTCACAAGTGATGCCTTATCCGGGGTGGATGAGTTCATGCACATTGAGAACTTGGGCAAAGATGTCAAAAGTGATATCTTTTCAAGCATGGTTGGCTTCACGGATACTGATAAAGTTCTTGGAGTCAAACCAAGTAACTATGGAATTATAGAAATCATGCATGATAGTATAATGAGTGATGTTCTCTCTAGAGTAGAGGAGTTTCAAGATTATGGAGTTATGAAATCCATAGAAAGTGCATCAATGAGTGATGTTCTCTCAAGAATAGATGAGTTTGAAGACCATTCTGGACACTCTATCACTGCTGACTATGGAGTTATGAAATCCATAGAAAGTGCATCAATGAGTGATGTTCTCTCAGGAATAGATGAGTTTGAAGATCATTCTAGACACTCTAATGCCATTGTGACAAGTGGTTCTACGATTGTATCAAAAGTAGGGATGAGATCAATAAAGGACTATTCGGTATTTGATGTTGATTGTGAAACAGTTAATGTTACAAATGGTTTGACGAATGTATCAAAAGCAAGGATGATATCAACAAAGGACTATTCAGTATTTGACTGTCAGAGTGATAAGATCAAGGATGCAACATCTCATGAAAACAACATGACAAATAAATCTTACAAGGAGAACTACACAAATCCAAATAAGAATGTACAGAAGGTCCCAAAACAGACATACAGATGTATGAAAGGACAATGAGTCCAGGAAGATCCAAAAAAGCAACCAAAGAGAATAAGAGCAATGAATGAAGATGTTATGCTAAAAGCAATGCGATCTACATGCTGTAAGCGTAGATGTATACGATCCATTAACTTACATGACATCAAGTGCTGTAGAGAACATGTCTAGTAGAGGAAAGGGAGCAGAAGAAATGAATACCTACTCACGAGATTGTCTTGCTTTCTTATAAATGATAAGAGAAGGCAAAGTTCAAGACAATAGATAAGGCCTCTTATAAATGGAAAAAGTATTTGCAATAATGCATATCGAATTATTATAGGATTATCGCATGGCACATATTGGAATCTGGCTAACAAAGCAAAGTATGGAGTTAAATTTAACATTCATGGAAACATAGGAAGGCCCAAAACAAAAGCCTCAACAGTTGCGGCAACAGCAATTTTGAAAGATTACATTTATGAAAATGCTTTATTGCAACCCCATCTATCAGAAATGCATCTTTCAATAGGTTTGACTAAAAAAGAAGTATTTAACTCGATTGGAGAAACACAGAGGCAAAGAGGGCATGCACCGGCATCTTTTCATACTTTGTATACTCTTTGGAAAAAAAGCTTTGGACATGTTAAAATCCCAAAGAGGTAAAAAATGTCAAAGTGCCTTGAGAGTGCAACATCTCTAGAACATAAAGAAGCTTAGAAAAAAAAGACAGAATTTCTTCATGAACTTGTTCGACATTCTAGAATAAAATATGCATTTTGGAAGGAGCAAGCTATTTCTCACCCAAATGAGTACATGTGCGTTATTGTAGATGGTATGGATCAAAATACAACAACATTACCTCGATTCGTTAACACTCCACCTAAGCTACAAGGAAAATACTTTTTAAAGACACATCTATGTGGAGTGTTAGTACATGGATTTAAGTTTTTTGCAGAAAATATGCTCAATGGTTGAGAGGATGTATGATTGGAAGAGCTTTATTCTACCTTTCATACAAAAAGGTGGTGATGCCCTGATAGGTCATAGCGCTCCACACTATTTTCGCTTTCTCTTAAAGGATGAAAAACCAGTGATGCAATGGCAACACTATTCTCTTGATATAAAACGGGAACCTAAAGAACCTTACTCTCTCTTAACTTCAATCCCGAGCAAACTCCTATAAAACAATTCAGCGAGAAATCCAAAGGTAAAATAGAAAGCTTAAAAGCTTTTATTGCATACAAAGAGGAAATGCTCTAAAGATTTCCTGATTGGAAGCCCTCTTGGAAGGAACACACTACTGTTGTAATTAGCAAGACCTACCAACTGATAAAGGACCTTGCAAAAATGCAAGAAGATGATATTAAGGCAAAACGGCCTTTATTTTGGCCAAATGTTGGTAATGACTTGCGTCCAGCATGTGGTCTCTTTGAAAATGAGTTTGAATCGCTGCTCCCACATCCATATTGTGGACCCAAGAAAAGAGAGTTTATGCCACAAATAGACATAGACATCCATTGTTTTGTTGCAGTTCGACCATTAGATGATGAACATGAAAACATGAAGTTTTGGGTTGCGAAAGTAGTTGACATGAGCATGGATGACCGGGGGAGAGCTACAACATTTACAGCGGTATGGTATGAGCGAAGGGGTAGGAAGGAGAACCAAGATAACAGTACATTGTATAGTAGTTTTCTGAAAAAGGAATGGGTCCCAAACCATGACAATTTCAAGACTTTCCACAGAGATAGTCATAGTATCCTGGAGATCAAGGTCAAAGAAAACAAAGAAGCACATGGGGTATGATGTAGAAGACAAAATAAAATTACCGCAACCAATTATTTCGCACATTACAGAGTTCATAAAGATGCTCGCCCAGAAGGAAGTAGAAGGAGATAGCGCAAATGAAGAATGCCCATGATAACACCATTCAAATATCGAGAATGAGTGAAGATGGTGGTGGTAGTCAGATGAGAGTGAACGAAGATGGAACCCAAGTGACAAGTGATGACAGAAAGGACATTCTGAACAAGCAAATGTTTGGATCGCTCAATTCTGTGATGATAGAAAAGGACATTAAAACAAGAAAATGTTTGGATTGCCCATTTGTACTAAACTCACTGTAAAGGAAAAATTAAATTATTGAAAAGGCCACAGGAGATCCTTTGTACAAAGACTCATCTAGAGCAATATTTGTTGCAAAACTTATGATATGATAATGTAAAATTGCAAGCATAGCTATTGCTATTTTTTGGAGTAAAAAAGAGACTTCCATCATGTCTCATGTCTATATAAACCTTTTAATTTCTTGAATATTCAATAGTGTTATAGTTTTCTGCATTGAAAGTAAAAAGAGTCTTGCAGGTCTCTTATGTATACATTTTAAAAATGTTGTGAATCCTCAATAGCATGGTTTTTCATGGATTTAAACTAAGAACTCGGATTTTTTAATTTAATAATACGATTCTTATAAACAAGAAATACAAATTTAGGACTTAATAGTAGTTTTTGCATTATCAGTACAACATTGTAGAGAGATATTTTGAAATGTATTATGTGGAAATGACAGTGCTAGAAAGTAAACTTTTGATTCTCGAATGACATTTTCATAAAGTAAACTTTTCATTTGGGAAGGATTTTAAGGAATAGTCCAAAAGTAGACATATGAGTCCAAAATTAATGAAATAAGTGTTAGAGGAGATTTCCTGGGAGGTACATAAAAGATTAATTCATAGTTGGGGAAGTATAAATGTGTGTGTGTGTGTGTGTGTAAAGATATAAGTGTCTATGTGTGTGAGATACATTTACTAATCATTTGGGAAGGATTTTAAGTAAACTTTTCATTTGGGAAGGATTTTAAGGAATAGTCCAAAAGTAGACATATGAGTCCAAAATTAATGAATAAGTGTTGGAGGAGATTTCTTGGGAGGTACATAAAAGATTAATTCATAGTTGGGGAAGTATAAATGTGTGTGTGTGTGTGTGTGTGTGTGTGTGTAAATATATAAGTGTCTTTGTGTGTGAGATACATTTACTAATCAAAATTAGTGTGTGTGTGTGGCCCACCCCCAACCTAGAGGGTAAGACCACATTGTTGGGGAGTAACCCCACCATGTGCAACTTACTCCCCACCTACTGATAATAAGTGAATAGAAATGGATCTGTATGATAAATATCAAAATTAACAATAAGTTATAAAAAACGACAACAAAATCATGCAAACAACAACTCAACTCCATTTTGGCAAAAAAAACCAAAAAGTGTACCTTTATTCATAATTTTGGGACAAAAAATATACTTCCATGTGAAACATTTTTTAAAAACAACTACTTTTATGAGAAAAGAATGCATAAACTAGTACTTTTGTTTGACTCTACAACCCAAAAATGCTAAAGTTTTGAAGTACAAAAAGAGTTGTATTATTCAAATTGGAAAACATGACAAATTACAAAGAATAAGAATCTCTTCCATTAAACTAGGAGAGTTCGTCAACCTTTTGCTTTAAAATATCAATGGTTTTTGGTGCAAATGTCCAGAACTTTTTAACTCAAATCCATACACAAGAATTTCTACATCCTACAAATTAAGAATGTCCACATAGCAATGGGTTTCACTTTTCTTTCCTTTTTTTGTTTGTTTAATCATCTCTGGATCATTGTTTCCCTTTAGTGCATCAATTGAATGAGTTCTATACCAATGTACTTCCACAATAGTAACAACATTTCCCTCATAGATAAGCTTTGTGACTTTGGAGAACCAAAATGGATGATTGTTTTCATCATCAGTAGTAAGAACTGCTATCATTGTGCTCTCATTTTCCTTCTCTTGTAGAGACAATGTTTGGTTGATTTTCTAGGGCCAACATACATTTCCCTTGTTTCTCCATGGACCATTGCTAATAACTCTTCTCTAATTGGCATGTCATTGACTGTTGCACTACAATCCTCTCATTCTCTATTTCCGCATAAGCTCATGCATAAGCATAAGCTTATGCGGAAAATTAAGCATAAGCTCATGCTCATGCATGAGCATAAGCATGAGCTTATGCTTAAGCATAAGCATAAGCGTAAGCTCATGCTTATGCTCATGCGGAAAAAGAGAAAGAGCTTATGCATAAAAAGAGAAAGAGGAGCTTATGCGGAAAAAGAGAAGGAGCTTATGCGGAAATAGAGAATGAGAGAAGCATAAGCTTCTCTCATTCTCTATTTCCGCATAAGCTCATGCATAAGCATAAGCTTATGCGGAAACTTAAGCATAAGCTCATGCTCATGCATGAGCATAAGCTCATGCTTATGCTCATGCGGAAAGAGAGAAGGAGCTTATGCATAAAAAGAGAAAGAGGAGCTTATGCGGAAAAAGAGAAGGAGCTTATGCGGAAATAGAGAATGAGAGAAGCATAAGCTTCTCTCATTCTCTATTTCCGCATAAGCTCATGCATAAGCATAAGCTTATGGGGAAACTTAAGCATAAGCTCATGCTCATGCATGAGCATAAGCATGAGCTTATGCTCATGCAGAAAAAGAGAAGGAGCTTATGCATAAAAACAGAAAGAGGAGCTTATGCGGAAAAAGAGAAGGAGCTTATGCGAAAATAGAGAATGAGAGAAGCATAAGCTTCTCTCATTCTCTATTTCCGCATAAGCTCATGCATAAGCATAAGCTTATGCAGAAACTTAAGCATAAGCTCATGCTCATGCATGAGCATAAGCTCATGCTCATGCTCATGCTCATGCTCATGCGGAAAAAGAGCTTATGCGAATGAGAGAAGGGGGAAATAGAGAAGGGGGAATGAGAGAAGCATAAGCATAAGAGAATAAGAGGGAAAGGAAAGAGAGAAGGGAAAAGAGATGAGGGGGAAAGAGAGAAGGGGGAAAGAGAGAATAAGAGAAGAGGGAAAAAAGAGAAGGGGGAAAAAGGAGAAAAAGAGAAGGGGGAAGAAGGAAAGAGAGAGAGGGGAAGAGAGGGTTCCTACGCCCATCACTGCAGCTAGCGCTTAAGGCGCTAGCTGCAGGCCAATGCAAATAACAAAAATAATAAATGGAAAGAAGAGGAAGCACTTACCTGTAAAAGTATGTCCCGCTCGGTGTAGTGGACTGGCCCTACAAAAGAGAGAGTATGTCCCGCTCGGTGTAGTGGACTGGACCTACAAAAGAGAGAAAACAATCCATTTTTTCAAATAAGATGCTAGTGGAAAGAGGAGATTACAAAAGCAACTTCTTGAAGGGAGGAGATTGAGGAGACAAGTAAAGGAGGAGATTGAGGAGACAAGGAGAAAGAGAAGGAAGAGAAATACAAAAAAAAGAGGTGAGTTTTCTTTCTTTCTTTCTTGAAATCTCGTTTTTTGTTTCAATCCTTTCAAATAAAGCATGAAAACTAGTTTACAGGTTTAGCAATACAAGTAGAAACACTCACAAAACTAAAGCTAACAAATAAACAACCTATATTGTTGAAACAAACTCACCTCTTGAAGAACTTTCTTTCAGGAAACCAAAGAGGAAAAAGGAGAGAGAGGGAGTACAAGAGAGTGGGAGGTTGCTTGGAATAGATGGGAGGTCGTCGAAAATAGGTGGGAGGAGATTTTGGGTTGCTTACTTAAGAGATTAGGGAATGCATTGAGCAAAACACCGCGCGTTTCGGCGTTTTGGGTTTTAACCCACAGCGTCACTATATAGCGACGGAACAGAGCGTCGCTATATAGCGATGCTTACTGTTCATTTTTTTTATATGGCCTCAAGTGAAGCTCAAACATGCTATGCTTATAATTGTCAATATCTCCTCTTACTATATAGCCTTACTATATAGGATTTTTTATTTTAATCCTTACTATATAGCGACGTCATTCTTTTTATATGGCCTCAAGAGAAGCTCAAATTAAACATGCTATGCTTATAATTGTCAATATCTCCTCTTCATGCTTATGTTGTGATTTTATAAGTGTAGATGGAAGGGACGAGTGGAAGCTCATCCGATGATGCGCCAACGCCCGGGAGCACGAAGTGGCTTACGGAGAGGTTATACTATCATTGCACTCATTGCAAGCGAGAAGTACGACATCAACGTCATATTATCATGCGCCACTTGCGGATGTATGGGGAGGAGCCGGAACCAGTACCCCCCGTTGGTGTTGCACATGTTGATGGATCATCGGTAAGTCAAAGCTATTTAAGTTCACAATCTTATTGTATACTAGGAAATAGAAGATCTTATATTTACACGAATGAGCTTATGACAGGATGAGGAGGGTGACGAGGGTACACATATACCTTCTCACTTTCAACAAGACTATAGTCTCTCGGATGATGACGAGGGTATGGTCGACATGATGGATTCCATTTTTAGGGGCACTACATCCCACGTACACGTGATGTCAGAGTCTGAGGTCAAAATGTGAGAGTTGCAATCAACACAATTGTACAAGGGTGCTAGGATGTCTAAACTACGTGCTTGTCTCTCAATCTTGAATCTACAAGTATAGTATGGGTGGTCGGATACAAGTGTCTCGGCCTTAATGAGGTTAGCCCTTGCATTAATTTGACTCATTATTTGGATATTGTTTGTTTCGAGAATCATCATTTGGATAGTGTCTTTGTCATAGGTTGCTCCAGAAGATGTTGCCTGCACCAAATACCATGCCCGCATCAAGAGATGAAGCGAAAAAGATGCTAACAATGGTGGGTATGGATTATGATACCATCCATGCTTGCCGTAATGATTGTATTCTCTTTCGTCGTGAGCATGGAGATTTGGCTAGTTGTCCAAAGTGTGGGGAACAACGATATAGAGATGACTTGCAGGGCGAGCAGATACCGGTAAAGGTCTTAAGACACTTTCCCATCATTGCAAGAATACAACACATGTTTCGATGCAAATCCATAGCGGAGTTGATGACATGGCATGCATCTCATCGGTCCATTGATCACACATTGAGGATTCCTGCAGATTGTGCAGCTTGGAAGCACATAGATAATCAATGGCCGGACTTTGCGAGAGAGCCACGCAACTTACATCTTGGGCTAGCCATGGACGGTGTGAATCCTTTCGGGTTACGCTCGACATCTTGGTCGACATGGCCCATAGTCGTGGTGAATTACAATATCCCACCATGGCTAACAATAAAAAAGGGACACCTCATGCTTGCACTACTTGTGCCAGGAAAGTACAAGGCAAAAAACATGGACGTGTACATGGCACCTTTGATAGAGGAGTTACAGATATTATGGAGAGGAGTGCAGGTCTTTGATATTTCCAGAGCTCCTAGGCATACCAATGATATTTTGGTCAGGGGTATCTTGATGTAGACCATGCATGACTACCCAGGATATGGAGAGTGCGCAGGTACGTGGTTATGTCTTTACATGTACAATGAGGGATTATGCTTTTTTTACTCTCTTTTGCACGCATGTCTTGTACTAACATATTCATGCACGCGTGCAGGACTTGTTACAAGTGGGTACCATGCTTGTCCTATTTGTGGACCCGCTCTGAAATCTCTTGCACGCTACTCCAAACATATGAGAAAAAATGTTTATGAAGGTCATGCTCGATACCTTCCGCTCGACCATCTCGCACGTGGAGGTCAGCTTGATCCACCACCATCATATTTGAAAGCAAGTGATTGGATTCAAGCTTGGAGGGAGAATGGAGAGGAACCTCCTCCCGGTATGAAGAGGCTATCGATCTTTCACAAGCTTCCTTATTGGGGTCAGTTACAAATCAATCATCTCTTGGATCCCATGCATATCTTCAAGAATGTGGGGGCTACCATTTGGACACACTTGGTTGGTTCCAAGGACTCGAGAGGAGTGCGAGAAGACTTGCGTGCTATGAATAGGATGTCTCGTTTGTGGCCCCAAGTGCATGCTTCGGGAAAAGTTATCCTCCCGAAAGCAACATGGATCCTCTCTACGAGGGAGGAGGCAGCGATCAAGGCAGACATTGCCTCTTTTCAAACACCGACAGGGTACATGCATTGCTTGAAAGGAGCATTTTCAAAGGACAATAAGCTTAGTGGCCTCAAGTCCCATGATTGGCACAAGGTCTTACAGGTATTCTAAGTAGAATTAGTGTACCGATAATAGTGATGCGTTAGCGTAATTATTATTATGTTATATTGTTGACATGATTTCATTGTTGCTTTGATAGTTCATCCTTCCAATTACAATAAAAGGGTGCTTACAAGAAGATGTTAGAAATGCTATATTCAAGATCTGTGGTATTGTGAGGTATGCTTACTATCAATTCGCATTATGTATTTTCTTCATGGACATGTGAAATAGGTGGATATCTCAAATATCTTACATATGCATGGACATGTGAAATAGGTGGATATCTCAAAAAGAGATCTCTATATCGAGCATCGAGAAGGCTAGGGTGGAATCCATCGAAGCCGTATGCTTGCTTGAGAAGCACTTTCCCTCAAGCATTATGACAACTCAAGTCCACTTGCTTGTGCACATAGTTGATGAGGTGGCTATAGCATGTACCGTTCATAATCGATGGATGTTTTTTCTCGAGCGGTTTATGAAAACTTTAAATGGGATTGTAAGACAAAGAGCAAGACCAGAAGCAAGCATGGCAGAGGGATGGCTTGTGCAAGAGTCATTAGTATATATCATAGAGTTTCTTGCATCCACGGATCATGATATGCCGCAAGCTTGGCACAACAAGGATGATGATCGCATCATTGGCGAGGTCCCCCAAGGAAAAGGGATTGAAAGAAAGATGAGCGAAGAGCAAATGGAGAAATTCAATAAGTTTTGTATCCTCAATAGCCCTGAGATGCAGAAGTGGATTGAGAGATATGAAGTGGCCAAAGCAGAAAGAATAAATGCAAGGACGAGATTTAGAGTAATGTACAGGCGATCACAACCATACCCACGAGATCTGGCTCTTCTCCCTACTCACATGTCACTTGATTGGCTACAACTGGTTGTACGTAAAGCCGAACGTGATGGAGAGACAATAAACAAGTGCGAGCGAGAGTTATCATCTGGATGTATGGTGCATGTAAGTTTCTTATCTCTTGACGTAATTAAGTAATTATTTGTGGCAATATATGCTATAAAATAGGTGCATCTTCATTGTTTTAATAATGCTCTTTTACAGTACAAAAAGTACAGTGCATTATGGTTATATGGACGACATTTTCGCATGGAACGCATCGATTCAAAGAGAGTCACGTATGATTGTGGAGTCATGGCTAACTTCAAACAAGATAGCCGAGCAAGTGCTTCGGATACCAATCTTCTCTCCTCACAGTTGGATTATTGTGGAACCATATGCGACATCTATGAAATTGATTTCAGATGATTTACTATTTTCATTCTTGATGTAAAATGGTTTAGAACTACTTACAACGGTCCCCATGCGACAGTGAGAAAAGATAGTAGCGGTCTCTTTGCAATAGAATCCACCAAACATTGGACTGATGAAAGTGATACTTTTGTTCTTCCCGAGCACTGTGAGAAGGTGCATACTAATGATTTAATTAGTCGAAGCTTTCATTTTTAAAGTCCATTGATATATATATAATTGACGACATTTGGCACCCATCTTCAATATAGGTGGTTTTTCATCCGGATCATTCTGATCCAAGATGGTGGTACGTGATCCAAGTTGCACCACGAAGTAAGCAAATTTTTGAAGATCGAGATGTGGATATGGAGATGCCACTACCAATGCCGGATCCAATTGATGAATCTAGCGAAGAAGATGTAGATCACCATATGAGGCAAGAGGAAGATGCGCATAATGACATCGCATGGGAGGAGGATGGAGATCACGATATTGATGAGGAAGACAACAATCATCAAGATCAATCACCACACTTAAGCTTTATTGAAGAAGATGATCAAATACTTTTAGGTGAACGTACGATACTAGAGTACGATGATGATATAGGAGATCAACTCGGTATAGAGTTGGAGATAGACTTGCTTGGTGCCTTAGACTTGGCTCAAGATGAAACAGTTGATGTAAATGCTCTTATTTGATTTTTCTCATCTCAAACTTGGAGATGAATATATGAGCTTCAAAGGCTTGATGTACATGCTCTCATTTTTTTATTCTCTATGAGCTCAAACATGTATGAAAATTTAAAAAATTTTGTCATTGGAAAAAACTAATTTTTAAGGCCTAAAAAAAAAAAAAACCTCTGTAAAAACATCGCTATAATATTTTGTCTCAATGTCGCTATATAGCGACTTTTAAAAGTCGCTATATAGCAACGATTTACGAAACCTGATTTTTATACCGACGATTAACGCTAAGCAGGCGCTAATCGTCGGTACGTAAACGTCGCAATAGGATGCATGTGTAGTAGTGAGTGTGCGTGGGGCACTAATCATCGGTATGAAAAGCGTGTTCCATAAAGCGTCGCTATATAGCGATGCTACACAAACGTCGCTATATAGAGACTATTAAAAAAGTCACTATATAGTGACTTATGAGTGTTGCTATATAGCGACAATGAGATACTATTTTATAGCGACGTTTTTCAGAGAGGTTTTTTACTCATATAGGCCTTAAAAGTTAGTTTTTTCCAATGACAATTTTTTTTTAATTTTCATACATGTTTGATCTCATAGAGAATAAAAATATGAGAGCATGTACATCAAGCCTTTGAAGCTCATATATTCATGTCCAAGTTTGAGATGAAAAAAATCAATTAAGAGCATTTACATCAACTGTTTCATCTTGAGCCAAGTCTAAGGCACCAAACTAGTCTATCTCCAACTCTATACGCCGAGTTGATCTCCTATATCATCATCGTACTCTAGCATTGTACGTTCACCTAAAAGTACTTGATCATCTTCTTCAATAAAGTGTGGTGATTCTTAATGATCGTTGTCTTCTTCCTCAATATTGTGATCTCCATCTTCCTCCCGTGCAATGTCATTATGCGCATCTTCCTCTTGGCTCATATTGTGATCTTCATCTTCTTCGCTAGATTCATTGGGATCAATCGGATCCGGCATTGGTAGTGGCATCTCCATATCCACATCTTGATCTTCAAAAATTTTCTTACTTCATGGTGCAACTTGGATCACGTACCACCATCTTGGATCAAAATGATCCGGATGAAAAACCACCTATATTGAAGATGGGTGCCAAATGTCATCAATTATATATATGAAATTATGCTCAAGTACATGTATCAATGGATCTTTAAAAATGAAAGCTTCGATTAATTAAATCATTAGTATGCACCTGCTCACAGTGCTCGAGAAGAACAAAAGTATCACTTTCATCGTTCCAATGTTTGGTGGAATCTATTGCAAAGAAACTGCTACTATCTTTTCTCACTGTCGCATGGGGACCGTTGTAAATAGTTCTAAACCATTTTACATATTCAAGAATGAAAATACTAAATCGTCTGAAATCAACTTCATAGATGTCGTGTATGGTTCCACAATAATCCAACTGTGAGGAGAGAAGATTGGTATCCGAAGCACTTGCTCAGCTATCTTGTGTGAAGTTAGCCATGACTCCACAATCATACATTACTCTCTTTGAATCGATGCGTTCCATGCGAAAATGTCATCCATATGACCATAATGCATTGTACTTTTTGTACTGTAAAAGAGCATCATTATAACAATGAAGGTGCATCTATTTTATAGCATATATTGCCACAAATAATTACTTAATTACGTTAAAAGGTAAGAAACTTACATGCACCATACATCCAGATGATAAATCTCACTCACGCTCGTTTATTGTCTCTCCATTGCATTTGGATTTACGTAGAGCTAGTTGTAGCCAATCAAGTGACGTGAGTGGGGAGAAGAGCCAGATCCTGTGGATATGGTTGCGATCGCCTGTACATTACTCTAAATCTCATCCTTGCATTTATTCTTTTTTGCCACTTCATATCTCTCAATCCACTTTTGCATCTCAGGGCTATTGAGGATACAAAACGTATTGAATTTCTCCATTTGCTCTTTGCTCATCTTTCTTTCAATCCCTTTTTCTTGGGGAACCTCGCCAACGATGCGATCATCATCCTTGTTATGCCAAGCTTGTGGCATATCGGGATCCGTGGATGCAAGAAACTCTGTGATATACACTAATGACTCTTGCACAAGCCATCCCTCTGCCATGCTTGCTTCTGGTCTTGCTCTTTGTCTTACAAATCCCTTTAAAGTTTTCACACACTCGAAAAAAAACATCCATCGACTATGAACGGTACCTGCAATAGCCCCTTCATCAACTATGTGCACAAGCAAGTGGACTTGAGTTGTCATAATGCTTGAGGGAAAGTGCTTCTCAAGCAAGCATACAGCTTCGATGGATTCCACCCTAGCCTTCTCGATGCTCGATATGGAGATCTCTTTTTGAGATATTTGGTGGGAAGCGCTCGCACAGCTTCCACTCCTTCTGACTCTGCTACCATCAGTCCTACTTACTCATCAGGGAATCACGGCTGTTGGAGAGATAATAGAAGATAGAAAGGGCAAAGCAGTGATGGCCACTATGAGGCGATTGATGAGCCATCACTTCAAGAGCGGCATTGCTACCGATTGGCGGTATCAAGATGACCAAAAGAAGCAGGCGGTCATCAATGAATTAAAACAAAAATACCCTAACCTGCCAAATTGGGAGTTTAATGAGGATTATATGCAAGAGCGCATGGGTTTGGTCTTAAAGCATCGTAGATCAACCTTGCGTACTTCCATCACAAAGGGGTTGGCTAAACCCAGCTGGTTAGACAAAGTTGATTGGAAGTTCTTCAAGAAGCAGAATAGGGACCATCCCAAAATGTTCGAGGGTTAGAGGAGGGCTACAAAGAGATGGCTGGACATTGTAGGTACTTCGCACTTTGGTGCAGGCGGATAGTTGGCATTCGAGGCAACTATGGTAAGTCTACTTCTTCTCATTTAATGTATTGTTCTATTTGTTTTACTACATATTGCATGCACTTTAGCTAACTCTAACTCTCATAAATTGGATCCACAGCAAGCTGCGATGGGTCGTATTCCTACAGATGTAGAGACGCCACGCACATTTCACATAGGAACAAAGTAGTGGTTTATTGAGCAAGAGGCGCAAGGAGCGATGGTCAATTGGGCTGAGGTGTCTGCTCGCACGGTATAAGTCTACTCCTACTTGTAATCTCATTTCTTAAATTGTTTTATTCTTTAAGTTCCAATCTAATTTTCAATTTATATAGTTCACTCTTAGGGTCAAAGCTCAAGCGTCCCATCATCGGAGGCGAGCGATCATTAGGGCCAGAGATCAGATGCACGTGATGAGGATCAGGAAGAAGGCACAGCTCACGAGGACCAAGGATCACACCAACAAGACAAGGACAAGAACGAGGATGATTCGGATGAGTAGTAGTAGTAGTTTGCATTTTCTTCACCATGTATGTCATTTTGTATATCCGCTCGTTTGAGCAATTTTGTATCACCCTTTCGAAAGGGTAATTTTGTAACAAACAATGTTGTATATGTTCGACATGTATATGCTTTTGTTGCTCGATCATTTCATTTGAGCAATTTTGTATCACCCTTTTCGCAAGGGAAATTTTGTTATAAAAAACTTTTTTTTGTAATTACAAAAGAAAAAAAAGGATTAGTGGGGCTAAACAGGGCCATAGTAAGCCCTGTTTAGTCCCCACTAATCCTTTTTTTTAATTCTGTTAATCGTCGCTATATAGTGGTGTTTACCACTATCACTATATAGCGACGATTATCAGTGTCGCTATATAGCGACGATTAACAACGACGCTTTATAGTGACGGTTCTTTTCCAACGCCTTTAACGACTTTAATAAGGATGTTTACACCCGTAAAAAAAAGAAATTTAATGTAAAAAACGTCAATATTTTCATCGGAAAAGGGCCTATGCCTTGTAGTGGTTGATGAAGATGGAGTCTTGAAGGAGCATCTTGCTTAGGCGAAATTAGCATGGGTGGAGGGCAGTTTTTATGACAGTTTAACCCCCTATTAGTGTTTTGCTCATAACTTTCTACTCAATAGTTCAATTTTGATGAAACTTATATCAACGCAAAGCCCTCTTCAAGGGCATGTTTCTATGTGATTAGATTTTAAATAAAATACTATTGTAAGAAGTTTTGAGTCTCTGTATCTAATAGTCAATTTTTCATGATAGTTTGACCCCCTGTTAGTGTCTTTCTCATAACTTTTCGCTCGTTAGTCCGATTTTGATGAAACTTATATCAGCGCGAAGCTCTCTTCAAGATGCATTTTGTGTTATTTGACCTTGAATCAAATACTACAACAAAAAGTTATGAGTCTCTATGTTTGAAAATCTGTTTTCATGACAATTTTACCCCCATCTAGTAAACTGTCCATAACTTTCTGGCTGCTTCTTTGTTTCTTACGAAATGTATATCGTCATGAAGCCCATTTCAAGGCACATATATATATGTATTTGAATCTTTAGAAGTAGTAGGGAGTGAAGAGGTGTGTGAAGTTTATTACCCCCAACTTCATGTCACATCTTTTTGGTGGAGACACCAGGTATGTTTGGTATTGGATTCATCCCACCTTACTAAACGGTCTCAGGTGTACTTGATTGCATGTTATGCCTAGTATAGGCATGTGTTTTGTGATGTGATAAAGACGATGCTTGGAAGAACTCTATTAGAACTTGAAGATTATAAAGGTGATGCTCAAGCTATTCGCACGGTCATTATGATCATATCCTTTATGTTTGCACTCTTGAATATGTTGGTGAATTGAAAACTCCGTCAGTAGGCACAATGATAGATTGGGGATTGTTCCATGCTTTGGCAGCTTGGTGTGAAGAAGAGTTGAGTCTTTGGACAGTTTTCAACTATAATAGTGGAGTGGTGATTCTTAATGCTTTCAGCTTCTTTTGCTATACAAATGATGAAGATTGCAATATCTTGAAGCTTTTATGTGCGCTTCCTATTGTGAGAAGGGTGATTCTAGAATGCATGTATACACAATGTTTTCATGGTGCTGGTTGGTCACTTGTTTTTGAAGATTTTGTTGAGGATCATATTGTGGAGGGTTTTCAACAAGTGGTTATGCATAATAAGTTGGTCTTGGTATACTAAGGCTCTATGGGATCTTGTTTGGATCTTGTTTGGGATATTATTTGGATCTTGGTGTTTCCTTTTTGTGTTTCATCATGGTGAAGATTCTAGTGTTTCAAAGGACCCAAGGGGAAGACCGAGAGTCTTATCTTTGGGATTTTGTTCGAGGATGCCAGCTTTTTGGATGGTCCATGAAGGAGATTTTGCCTAATTTTCTTGAAGGTGTAGCCTTGAGTTGGCATGAGGCTTTGCCGGACTCTACCAAGGAGGACTGGGACCAAGTGGTGGCAGCAATGAAGCAGAGATTTGGGGCAGTGGAGTCACCAAATGCTTTGATGTTGCAGTTGGACTGGTTTTATCAAGGAGAGGGTGAGATGGTCTCTGTGTTGGCAATCTCGATAGAGGAGAGAGAGAGAGAGAGAGGGAGGGAGAGAGCCGCGAGAGAGAGAGAGATGAGAGGGAGAGAGAGAAAGGACCACGTGAGAGGAGAGAGAGGTGAGAGAGAGATTGAGGGAGAGAGAGGGGGGAGAGGACCGCGGGAGAGGTGAGAGACGAGAGGGAGAGAGAGAAAGGGAGAGAGAGAAAGGAGAGAGAGCGTGAGAGGGGAAAAGGGAGACGAGAGAGAGAGAGGTGAGATGAGAGGGAGAGAGAGAGAAGAGTGTCAGAGAGAGAGGGGGGGTGCAGCATGAAGGAGAGAGAGAGAGGCACCAGAGAGAGAGAGAGGAGAGAGCGAGAGAGGGTGAGAGAGAGAGGGGAGGGCCGCACGAGAGGAGAGAGAGAGAGGGGGGGCTGCGATAAAGGGAGAGAGAGAGAGGGGGGGAGAGAGCCGCGAGAGAGAGAGATGAGAGAGAGACGAGGGGGAGAGAGAGGGGAGAGAGAGAAAGGACCACGCAAGATGAGAGAGAGATAGAGGGAGAGAGAGAGGGGGAGAGGACTACGGGAGAGGCAACAGATGAGAGGGAGAGAGAGGCAAGAGAGAGAAAGGGAGAGAGGGAAAGGAGAGAGAGTGCGAGAGGGGAAAAGGGGGACGAGAGTGCGAGAGGCGAGACGAGAGGGAGAGAGAGAGAGCGCGAGAGAGGGAGGGGGAGAGAGAGAAAGTGGGGGGAAGTGTAGCATGAAGGAGAGAGAGAGAGAGAGAAAAGAGAGAGAGAGAGGAGAGAAAGAGAGAGAGAGAGAGAGAGAGAGAGAGAGAGAGAGAGAGGGATGAAGCGAGAGAGAGAGAGAGAAGAGAGGAGAGTGTAGGAGAGGCACGCTATCATGGCAACGCACTGCAGCACGTGAGTGAGAAAGAGAGAGAGAGGAGAGAGTGGGGGGGAGAGAGAGATAGAGAGCAGAGAGAGGAGAGAAAGAGAGGGGCGAGAGGGCGAGAGAGAGCAAGAGAGAGGAGAGAGTGAGAGAGAGAGAGAAGAGAAAGAGAGTGTGGGAGAGGGGCACTGCCACAACAACGTGCGAGAGAGAGAGAGCACAAGAAGAGAGAGGAGAGAAAGAGAGAGGGGTGCAAGAGAGAGAGAGAGGCAGAGAGAGATGCACTGCCACAGCAGTGGTAGCACGAGAAAGAGCATAGAGAGAGAGAGAGCAGACATAGGAGAGAAAGAGAGGGGGCAAGAGAGAGAGAGAGTGGGAGAGAGGCGCGCTGCGCGCGCGCGCGAGAGAGAGAGAGAGAGAGAGAGAGAGAGAGAGAGAGGGAGAGAGGAGAGATTAGGAGGGAGTGTGAGAAAGAGAGGAGAGAGTGGGAGGGAGACAAAAAGAGAGAGAGAGGGGCGCACTGCCACGGCAGCGTGTGAGAGAGAGAGAGAGAGGGGAGAGAGAGAGAGAGAGAGAGAGAGAGAGAGAGAGAGGTGAGAAAGATAGATGGGCGAGAGAGAGAGAGAGAGGAGAGAGTGGGAGAGCGAGAGAGAAGAGAGAGAGGTGCAGCGCACGAGCAAGAGAGAGAAAAAGAGAGGAGAGAGTGGGAGAGAGAGAGAGTGTGGGAGAGCGAGAGAGAGAGAGAGAGAGAGAGAGAGAGAGAGAGAGAGAGAGAGAGAGAAGAGAGAGAGAGAGGGGGGGATGAAGCGAGAGAGAGAGAGAAGAGAGGAGAGTGTGGGAGAGGCGCGCTGCCACGACAACAACAAGAGAGAGAGAGAGGGGAGAGAGTGGGGGGGAGAGAGAGAAAGAGAGTAGAGAGAGAGAAAGAGAGGGGCGAGAGAAAGAGAGAGAGAGAGGAGAGAGTGGGAGAGAGAGAGAGAAGAGAAAGAGAGGCAAGAGAGAGAGAGAGAGAGAGAGAGAGAGAGAGAGAGAGAGAGAGAGAGAGAAAGGAGAGTGTGGGAGAGGTGCATTGCCATGGTAGTGCGAGAGAGAGAGAGAGAGAGAGAGGAGAGAGTGGGAGAGAGAGAGAGAGTGCGAGCGAGCAGAGAGAGCGAGAAAGAGAGAGGGGTGTGAGAGAGAGAGACAGCGAGCGCAAGAGGAGAGAGTGGGAGGGAGAGAAAAAGAGAGAGAGGGGTGCGCTGCCGCGACAGCGCGGGAGAGAGAGAGAGAGGGGGGAGTGGGAGAGAGAGAGAGAGAGAGAGAGGAGAGAAAGATAGAGAGGCTAGAGAGGGAGAGAGAGTGGGAGAGAGAGGGATAGAGAGCACGAGAGGAGAGAGTGGGAGAGAGAGAGAGAAGAGAAAGAGAGGCGAGAGAGAGAGAGAGAGAGAGAGAGAGAGAGAGAGAGAGAGAGAGAGAAAGGAGAGTGTGGGAGAGGCGCACTGCCATGGCAGCACGAGAGAGAGAGAGAGAGAGCGAGAGTGAGCAGAGAGAGGAGAGAAAGAGAGAGAGAGAGAGAGAGAGAGAGAGAGAGAGAGAGAGAGAGAGACAGAGTGGGAGGGAGAGAAAAAGAGAGAGAGGGGTGCACTGCCATAGCAGCGTGGGAGAGAGAGAGAGAGAGGGGAGTGGGAGAGAGAGAGAAAGGAGAGAAAGATAGAGGGGCGAGAGAGGGAGAGAGAGTGGGAGAGAGAGGGAGAGAGAGCGCGAGAGGAGAGAGTAGGAGAGAGAGAGAGAAGAGAGAGAGAGGCGAGAGAGAGAGAGAGAGAAAAAGGAGACTGTGGGAGAGGCGCACTACCACGGTACCATGAGAGAGAGAGAGAGAGAGAGAGAGGAGAGAGTGGGAGAGAGAGAGAGAGAGAGAGCGAGCAAAGAGAGGAGAGAAAGAGAGAGGGGTGAGAGAGAGAGAGAGAGAGAGAGAGAGAGAGAGAGAGAGAGAGAGAGACAGAGAGAGTGGGAGGGAGAGAGGAGAGAGTAGGAGGGAGTGCGAGAGGAGAGAGTGGGAGGGAGTGCAAGAGGAGAGAGTGGGAGGGAGAGAAAAAGAGAGAGAGGGGTGCACTGCCATGGCAGCGTGGGAGAGAGAGAGAGAGAGGGGAGTGGGAGAGAGAGAGAGAGAGAGAGAGAGAGGAGAGAAAGATAGAGGAGCGAGAGAGGGGGAGAGAGAGAGAGAGAGAGAGTGGGAGAGAGAGAGTAGGAGAGTGAGAGAGAATAGAGAGAGGCATAGCGCATGAGTGAGAGAGAGAGAGAAAAAGAGAGGAGAGAGTGGGAGAGAGAGAGAGGAATGAAGCAAGAGAGTAGGCGACGCGATAGAGAGGAAACAAAGAGGAGGGTAGAGAGAGAGAGAGAGAGAGAGGGGAAATGAAGAGGAGGGGTGAGAGTAAATAAAGATGAGAGGAAACGGAGAGGAGAAAAAAAAAAGGAGAGGAAAGAGAGAGAGAGAGAGAGAGAGAAAAGAAAAAGAGAGGGAGAGGAGAGACGAGAGAGAGAAGCGTACTAGTGTGAGAGAGAGAGAGAGAGAGAAGAAGAGGAAGAGAGGAGATGAGAGGGATTGATGAGAGATGAAAAGAGAGAGAAGCATACTAGCATGAGAGAGAGAGAGAGAGAAGAAGAGGAAGAGAGGAGATGAGAGAGATTGATGAGAGATGAAAATTTAGAGAGGGAGGGAGCAAGAGAAAGTATGAGAGAGAGGGATAGAGAGTAAGAATGAAAGACTGTGACTCTCAGAGATAGAAAATCTTACCAATGAGGAGGAGAAATGAGTGGGCGACAATCAAGAAGGGAAAAAGGAGAGATGTTTTGATGGAAGAATTTGGGAGCTACGATCAATGAGGGATATTAGAGGAGAGATAGTGAAGGAGAATGTAAACGTGTGGAAACTTGCAAACAAAACTATCTACCTTGGTGTGTGATTTAGTCGAAACTTAAACAAACAAAACTATAAACCTTGGTGTTTGAGAAAAGAAAACATGTGGAAACTTGAATTTCAAATTTCTTGCCTTTTTTGAAACTATGAATCCTTGTGTTTGAAAAGACAAACGTGTGGAAACTTGAAAATTGTGTGGAAATACAACCTTGTGTTTGAAAAGACAAACGTGTGGAAACTTGAAAAATGTGAAAAGACAAGCGTGTTCGAAAAGGAAAACTTGTGGAAACTTGAATTTTAAAATTTTCTTTTTTTTAAAATTTAAAATGAGTTTTACTTTCATTTTCAATTTACTAGTTTAATTTCTCAGTTAAAATTTTTGAAATATAGTAAAAAAAAATGCATTTTGTGTTGGAATATAGAAAGTATAATTTTAAATTTATCACATTTTTGGAAATTTTAAAAGTAATTTAACTAAGTTAAATTCGTATATTATTAGTTTAATTTATTTCTTTTTAGGGAGAATAAATATATTCTTCTAGGTAAATATTAATTTTTTTATTTTAAGTCTTATTTTCTTAATTTTACGTTTAAATTTTTATATTTTTTCATAAACTTTAAGTTAAATTAAATTTATTTATATTTCAAATTTTGTGATTTCAAACTAATAAGAATTTACTTTGTCAAAATGTAAACTTCTTATGATTGTGAATTTTAAATTCTTATTAGTTTTAAGTTAAATTAATTTGAATTAAAAATGAGTTTGGGGGTTTGGTTTTAAGGTTTGGAGACTGGGGGTTTAGGGTTTGGGAGTGAGGGCTTAGAGTTTGGGGTTAGGGGTTTACGGTTTAGGGTTTGGGTTTGGGTTAGTGTTTAGGGCGTTAGTATTTGGGGGTTAGGGTTTAGGGTTCAAGGTTTAAGTTTTGGGGTCTAGGGTTTAGGGATTAGGGTTTAGGGTTTGGGGTCTAGGGTTTGGGGGTTAGGGTTCAGGGTTTGTGGGTTAGGGTTTAAGGTTTAGGATTTAGGGTTTAGGGGTTTGGGTTTAGGGTTTAGGGTTTTGAGGTTTGGGTTTAGGGTTTAGGGTTTTGAGGGGGTTTAAGGTTTAGGGTTTGGGGGTTAGGGTTTAGGGTTTAGGGATTGGGGTTTAGGGTTTAGGATTTGGGGGTTTGGGTTTAGGGTTCAGGGTTTGGGGGTTTGGGTTTAGGGTTCAGGGTTTGGGGTTAGGTTTTAAGATTTGAGGGTTTGGGTTTTGGGTTTAGGGTTTAGGGTTTAGGGTTTGGAGTCAATTTAAATTTGTAGTTTTTATTATTTAAATTTAAATTTATTAAGATTTTAACTTGTTATTAATGTGAATGTTAGATTCTTATGAGTTGTAAGTAAATTAGTTTTTGTAAATAAAATTTTTATCTTTTTTAAACTCGCAACCTGAGTATATTAAAAAGGACAATGGAAAATAGATTATTTTTTGCTTTTAACTCACAACCTAAGCATTTAAAAAGAACAATGGAAAATAAATTATTTCTTACTTTTATTCGCTTCGACGGTTAGTGTAGTCTAGATTAGCATAGATTAGTTTGTCCTTAGAGGAGAGAACTCCAAAAAACCCAATCAAAGCCATGCTTAAAATTTCCCGACTAGTTCCTAATCGGAGTCAGTCCATTCGTTCACATTCAGTTTCACACTCACAACAACCCTACCATTTAAGCAACGATCAAGGTTTTAAAACTTTCAAGATGATTGGAAGTTGTATCAGTGGACGGGACAGATTACAATTGAATCAGTTAAGGGACTGGATAGAGCAGATTATATTTGTACCAGTTGTGGGAGTTGACAGAGCGTTTTGCACTTATATCTAACATACTTCAAATTTGTATTCGATTGTACTTAATTTCATTTTATACTATCCACGATTTCATTGTAAATACTTTTTTTTTTTCACATTTATGCATGTATCTAAGCCTTGTAAAGGCTTTTAGGCTATTCCCAAAGCATGAAATTGACACTTATATGATTGGAAAGAATGAAAACTTGAGGTGTATCAATGGGACTCATTGTACTTTTGATTTATCAAAGTAATTGTAGTTTGTCAAAGTACCTAAAATTTTTGTTGTGCTTTAATATAGGATGGATCTTGAGGCTATAGCATTTGTCAATGGTATGACACTGAAATACAATGGAAGAATTTATGCCCCAAAGGACTTCACAAACTGGACCGTTGTTGACACAACAAAGAAATCATGGTCCTTGGTATTGAGTAAAGGAAATCTCATTCTAGTGATGACAAAGAGAGAGTTGGAGAAAGATGAGTGGGCATCAGATGTATCTTTCTCAAAGAGCAATTTGATTCAAGGGGGAACCTTACTAGGAATAAAAATTGAAAAAGATAGTAGTACAATGATGAACTTGGATGTCTCAAACACTTTTTCCTTATATGTTTCCTTTTTTAACTTTTTATCCAATTGATGGAATTAATTGTATGGCTCAATTATTGATGGGACTTTTTAATCTAAACACACATCCCCTTGGATGGGGTTCTCTAGCAAAGGATATAATAGATATGGAACCAAGTTGGTTAGGGACATAGAATTAACCCCTAAGTGGATTACATAGTGCACTATTGCCTTTCCTGGAGTCTTGGCAACATATATTGGCTTGATAAGTATGATAAATATGTGGTTCATTTCAATACTTTGTAGAAGGGGAGGTGGCTATATTTCATGAATATATGGTTTTCTTAGTATGGGGTTAGTACTATGGATGCCAATCCCCAAGCATTACATTATACACCCTTGGCAAGATGAGAATGAAGAGAAGTGTGGGGTAGAATAGATGCATCATGGCACAAAGAGTGAGAGCACAAGTGAGGCAAAATCCATGTATTAGAATGAAGGAATGACCTCCATTTTATAAAAAGAGAGGGTGGTATAGGCACCACACCTATATTAGTGGCAATCAGCCCCTACATCAGTGGGATTGGCCTGAATCAAAGGAACCTCCCATGTGGGGGCCTTTGGCTTACATCATCACTTAGTCCACACACTAGACACATCATAGCACTAGATGTGCCTCTACAACACACACACACACACACACACACACACACACATGTGACTCCTCTAGATACACACATGTGCCATAGAGCAATCCCTTGACCATAGTTATCCCAACATACCCCCCCTCAAGGGTTTGCCTCTTGCAATTTCAAGGATACATCTAGTCTCATAGTTTCTCAAACCATCTCATGGTGGTCACACATGGTCATCTCATGGTGGTCAAGGATAAATGTATGTCTAGGATCTCATGCTTGCAAAAGTGCCCAAGGTCAAGGTTTACAAAAATGGGATAGACCAAACATATATCACATGGCCTACATCATATGGTGACTAGAGGTGATTTACAAAAGACATGACATTCTTTTTGGAGTACTACTCTAGGCAGAGAACCTCAAAGTTTGACCCAAGTGATGATAAACAAAAAATTCAAAGACAAGTTGCTCAAAAGGCAAAGTCCTTGTCTTCTACCACAAAGTTGGATGCTTCATTTGTTGATGAAGTTCTCTCTTCAACCAGAATTTTCACAGTCCTCTTCTTATTGCAAAACTTTTCAAAGTGATTATTCTTTCCATAATATGAGCAAGGGTTGATTCTATAAGAATCCTTCTCAAGGTGATTGTTTTTCCCACAATGTTTACAAGCCTTGTACTTGCTCTTTGAAAACTTCACTGCAAGTGCCTCTGTATGCATTTTGCCCATTCTTGAAGTGTTCTTTCTTTCCTGTTCTGGTAAGGCACTAATGATGCCTTCTAATGAGGGTTGAGGAAGATTCTTCAAAGTAGTAATCACATTGTCAAAATCTCGAGGCATGCTCTTTAAAAGCACTGCCATAGCATCATCCTCAGTGATAGGGGAATTAATTGAAGCTAGTTGTGTCATAATACTTCTCATAGTGTTAACATGGCCAGCAACATTATCTCCCTCCATTTTAAGTTCAAAGATCTTAATTTTCAAATTCAATTTGGAAGTATGAGACCTAGCACCAAACAATATGTCTAACTTGTGCCATGCTTCAAAAGGGGATTCCAAATCTAATATGTGGTATACATAGTCATCACCCAAACCTAATGCAATGATGGCATAGGCTTTCTCAATTCTCTTTGCATCTGCAGGTGTACAGAAGTAGAGTCAGTGGCTTTTCCTTTACCTTTTGTTGTAGTTGATTCACCTTCCTGAGACGTTTGAGTTCCTTCCTTGACTAAGTCCCATAGGTTTTCCTTCATAAGCATCAACTTTATCTTCATCTACCAAGTATGGAATCCTTGGCCATTGAGCTTGTCAATTTTATAAGTAGTGATGAGAGGGTCTTATCTTTGTCAAGCAGTGTCTACTCTCTTACAAAATGACTAATCTTGTGGAAGAAAGGGATATCCATCACCATACAAATGTAGATTGCTAGAGATAGATTCAGAGAGTCCTAATTGTTTAGCTCATATTCATACCCTATTGGCTTCTCCCAAAGTTTCTTGGTTGGGGTCTTCTTCACTTTGAATTTTGTCCCTCTTATAGTCTTCTTCAAGTGATTAGCATTAGAAGAACCTTCAAAGCTTGGCATTTTGACAAAAGATAACTGAATTTCAAACTGAAAATGCATACTCTGATGTGTACTTTGGCATTACTTCAATCCTCAAGAATCACTCTAGCATTTACTCTAGCATCAAATGCGCAAAATTGTCAAAAATGCATTGCAGTAGACTAGCTCAACTTGGAGGGAACAATTCACACAACTGAAGAAGAGTTTGAGAGGGCTTTCTATGCATAACTAAAGCTTGAATACTACGGTGCCAAAAATTGATATTTTTAATTTGGCATTGGTATTGTTTTTTTTCTATGTTTGATAAGAGTTTGAGTATCAAGTGATAGCCTAGTGGCTCTCACTTATTTCTATTTTTTATGATTGAGAGGATGAGTGGAATGGTTCATTGTAAATACCATAGGTATGAATTATAAATACCTTGATATGGGGTGAGAGTTATTTGTGTATTTGATATTATGGAGTTTTTAGAAAATAGGAAGAGTGAGTCATATGAAGAGGTGGGCTCATGTCCATGTGTTCCAATAATATAAGAGAGGCCACATGCCAAGCGTGTGGAAGGCATGTGGAGGAGCGTGAAGTCAAGAGGAATCCTTTTGGAACTCCTATGTGGAATAATGAGGATGTGGACATGTGGAAAAGAGAGGGTCCCTATGGGCTCCATATGAGGAGACTATTGAATTTCTCAATATTTTAAGAGTCTTGAGCATCTTGTGATAGGACACATGGTAAGAGTAGCCAAAAAGGACATGGATTCTAACATACGTGCTTATGTGATTGACGGGGAAAGGAATCTACAGGCAGCAATTGTAAATGGGTGAAAGAGGGTAACAAAATCTCTATAAAAGGAGCCCTCCTCTCCCTTGTTCATCAATATCTTCCACCATTAGGCCTCATGTTGCTGTAGCTCTAGTCTTCCCAAGCCTCTTCCATGAGCCTTCTCTCCCTCTTGTAGATATTCTCTTATGTAGACTCTTGAGTCCATCTCTCTCTAGTTTATTCTCTCTCTATGAGTAGTCTTGGAGCTTCTGCTCCCTCTTGTATGTATGAAATCTCTCCTTCTCCCTTGTGTTTGTAGTGTTGGAATGGATTCTCACTCTATTGGTAATGAAGGTCACTTCAGTTTCTCTCTCTCTTGAGTGTCTCTTCCCTTTTCTTTCTTTCAAAGCCTTAAAAGTTCTTTCTATTCGGCTACTCATTGTGCACACATGGTCCATCTGTTTCCCGAGCCACCATGCAAACTTCTTCCCCTCTTCTAAGTGAAATCTATGATGGGTGGATCGTTAATGAAGGTGGAGTCTTGAAGGAGCATCCTGCTCAGGCGAAATTAGCATGGGTGGAGGGCAGTTTTCATGACAGTTTGACCCCTTGTTAGTATTTTGCTCATACCTTTTTGCTCGGTAGTCCGATTTTAATGAAATTTATATCAGCACGAAGCTCTCTTTAAGGCGCATGTTTGTTGTGATCAGATCTTGAATCAGATATTGCAGCAAAAAGTTATGAGTCTCTATGTCTGACAATTTGTTTTAATGATAGTTTTTACCCCCATCTAGTAAACTATCCATAACTTTTTGGCCGCTTCTCTATTTCTTATGAAACATATATCAACGCGAAGCTCTCTTTAAGAGCATGTCTTTAGTGCTTAGATCTTGAATCAATTACTGCTGCAAAATGTTATGAGTCTTTGTTTCTGACAGTCTGTTTTCATGATAGTTTTTACCCCCTTCCAGTAAACTATCCATATCTCTTCAACCGTCTATCTATTTTCAATGAAACTTATATCAACATGAAGCCCATATTAAGGTGCATCTCTTTGTGTACTTGAATATCTGATATCATGTCTCTACTAAGGGTTATAGGCCTCTGTGTCTAATGATAGTTTGTAGAGTGTTTTGAGCTGTGTAAAGGCGTCTATGAAGGAGGTGCAATGTTTCCTCAGAATCTACCCATCCGACCTAATCAGCCCCTTCAAACTCGTCGATATATATCAGTTCATGTCATGTTGAGCTGCAAGATCTTCTTTCAATAATGTATCACTCTTCTCTTTGGTGCAGACTGGTTCGCTGAAATTATGGCCTTTGCTGATCCTTTCCTTCTCCCTATGCTTGATTACAACATCACTTGGGATGTTACCATCTTCATTCTCATCTGAGGGACGAAAGTATGGTGTGGTATCTTGGCATAAAAGCTTCTTTCTAACGTTCCATTCTCAATGATAAATATCTTTGTCAATTAGTTCGAGAGGAGGTGCGTGAAGTTTATTACCACCAACTTCATGTCACATCTTTTGGTGGAGTCGCCAGGTACATTTGGTATTGGATTCATCCCACCTTACTAAATGGTCTTGGGTATACTTGATTGCATGCTATGCCTAGTATAGGCATGTGCTTCTAATGAGAGAAAGAAAATGCCTAGAAGAACTCCGTTAGAAGAGATTGTAACCCATTTAAGAGAACTTGAAGATTGTGAAGGTGATGCTCAAGCTATTCGCATAGTCACCATGATCATGTCCTTTATGTTTGCAGTGTTGAATATGTTGTTGAATTGACAATGCCGGCAGCAGGCACAATGATAGATTGGGGATTGTTCCATGCACTGGCAGCTTGGTGTGAAGAAGAGTTGAGTCTTTGGGCAGTTTTCAACTATAATAGTGGAGTGGTGATTCTTAATGCTTTCAACTTCTTTTGCTATAAAAATGATGAAGATTGCAATATCTTGAAGCTTTTATGTGTGCTTCCTATTGTGAGAAGGCTGATTCTAGAATGCATGTATACACAATGTTTTCATGGTGCTGGTTGGTCACTTATTTTTGAAGATTTTGTTGAGGATCACATTGTGGAGGGTTTTCAACAAGTGGTTATGCATAATAAGTTGGTCTTGGTATACTAAGGCTCTGTGGGATCTTGTTTGGATCTTGTTTGGGATATTATTTGGATCTTGGTGTTTCCTTTTTATGTTTCATCATGGTGAAGATTCCAGTGTTTCGAGGGACCCAAGGGGAAGACCCACAGTCTTATCTTTGGGACTTTGTTCGAGGATGCCGGCTTTCTGGATGGTCCATGAAGGATCGGCAGACGGAGATTTTTCCTGATTTTCTTGAAGGTGTAGCCTTGAGTTGGCATGAGACCTTACCAGACTCTACCAAGGAGGACTTGGACCAAGTGGTGGCAGCAATGAAGCAGAGATTTGGGGCAGTGGAGTCACCAAATGCTTTGATGTTGCAGTTGGACTGGTTCTATCAAGGAGAGGGTGAGTTGGTCTCTGCGTTGGCAATCGGATATGAAACTTTATGGACAAAGTATGAAAGGGCAGCTTTGTGAGCTGTGGCATCTACATCATCAGCCCCTCAAAGTCTCTTAGGGATGGAGCACTTAAAGATGAGCAAATTTGTTATGGCTTTGGAGCCTCGTCTTCGCTCAAAAGTAATGAGTAAAGATCCAACAACATACATGGAGGCACTTCGCATTGCGACCAAGAAAGAAGCTTCTCTAAAGATTGAATCCTCTTTTGTGTCTTCAAAAACTTCAACTTCTAAGGTGGACGTAATGGGCACTCCTCAGGTACCAAAGTCCTCTGAGTTAGATCATAATATCTCCCAATTGATGGCAGAGTTTGCTGATTTGAAATTGCATTTGGTTAATGCATGACAACCTAGAGCACCAAAGAGTGAAGATAGGCCTCGAGATAAGAGTGGGGTCACTTGCTATGAATGTAATGAAAAAGGTCACTATCACCCCGAGTGTCCTAGATTGAGAAAGAAAGAAGAAAAACAAGTATCCTTGTTAGAAGCTTCTTCAGGGGATGAGGAAAGAGAGGTAATGATGGCTAAACGGGGGCGTGGTAAAGCAAAAGAAGAAGAAGAAAGCAAGGAAGAAGTAGATGAGGAACATCAGGGAGAGGAACACCGTAGTAAGAAAAAGAAGGCGTCTAGAAGGAGAATTAGCCAGTCAGACTTTCCTTTAGGACAAGGAATTGGAAGCTATGACTTGTTGTCTGACGCTCCTGAAAGATAGACAACCAGTCCATACCAAGAGGAGTCTCCTCACTATTAGGTCTCCAATCTTGAATCTAGTCACTTGCCTTCCTACGGACTACTAATGGTGGACCAAGTTGACCTTCACGTGTAGGATGATCAAGCAGAAGATATTGAGCATGACCTTCCTAAACCATCTTCCTCATATGTTTGGAGTATTGTGCATTCAAACTAGGGCCACAAATAAGACAAGCATGATACCCTTGTGCTTTAAGTCCTACATATATGCATGGACAGATAGGTCATTAAACATGCATAGATCACACCACAATAGAATCATAAAGGTATCAATAGGCATGCAAAATCATGTATCTGTGCACTCCCCAAATCTTGGATACTCATGCATGGTCCACATCGAAATTCCCTTGATGCACACGTTTGTGGATCTCCTCAAGGCTCTAGAAATATCAAAGACAAGTATGCCCCTCCATAGCATCTGCAGGTCCTCGATCAACAATGCCATGTATGCATCCATATTTTTGGCCTTGTACTTCCCTAGCACAAGTAAGGCAAGCATAAGGTGTCCCTTCTTTATTGCTAGCCATGGCGAGATATTGTGTTGAGATATCGAGCTCCACCCATGATATGCCAGGGTGACCATTGTGCATTTATGTCACCCACTTGTTAGCTGCAGATGCGGTTGGTACACCGCCCATGAATAATAGCTGGATGATAGCTTTCTTTATGTACTCTAGTTAGTGGCTCAGTTAGTATGCCACCTAGGTTAGCTGAGTTTGGTTTGAGACCCACATATAGGGTTCATCTATTCTTTTTGTACTTAGAGAGAGTTCTTTTGGCTTTCACAACTAAGAAGAGGAAAACTGTTTTTTAGCCTCCACCTTTGTGTGTATTCCCCCATTGTGTATGTGAGAAAGCTGCAAGTGAGACTCCTTACTTCCCACTCTCTTCACATATTGTAGCTCACTAAGACTATAGGCCACGTCCACCAAGATGTGAAGCATAACTCAAAAGGGTTCACACCATCCATTGTGAGCCCGAGATGTAAATTGTGTGGCTCCCTCGCAAAGTCCAACTAGATGTTGTCTATGTCCTTCCAAGAAGCACAATCTACTAGGATCCTCAAAGTGTCATTGGTGGACCAGTGTATAGCATGCCACATCATCATGGAGTTGCATCTAAACATGAGTTGTAATCTTGAGATGATAGGAAAATGTCTTAGGACCTTCATTGGGATCATCTCCCCCAGCAAGTCCTATCTATAGCATTGTTCTCCACACTCCGGGCAATTAATCAAATTGCCATACTCATGACAAAACATAATACAATCGTTATGGCAAGTGTGGATGGTGTCATAATCCATCCCAACCATCGTCAACATCTTATTTGCTTTGTCTCTAGAATCGGGCATGGTATTTGGGATAGGCAACATCGTTTGGAGCAACCTATTACAATTTGCATATCCAAGAAACTTGTGAATGAGATACTAATTAATTGAAACAATCAGGAGCAAGATATTAAGATCAAGGCTCCAAACCTCATCAAGGCTAAGACACTTGCATCTGACCATCCATACTTTACTTGCAAATTCAAGATTGAGAGGCATGCTTATAGTTTTGACATCCTCGCACCATCATACAACAATGTTTATGCCAAATCTTGCATGATAGTCTGATGCTGAGACATCTCACCCCCATCTCATGTGGTGCCTCCAAAAAAATAATCCACCATGTTCGCCATACCCTCATCCTCCTCTAGAGGATCATCTTCAAGATCATCTTGATAGAACTGTGGTGGTGGTGCACATGCTCCCTCGGTGCTCTCCTCATCCCATATAATATAATGATGCAAGGTTACTGTGTGCAACAAGGACAAGCAGTATAAATATCCATGAATCATTCAAATTTCATTGGTTTACTGACGATGATGCACTAGCATGTCGACCAATATCCTATATTTGGTGGCACTCTTGATACATCTACAAGTGGTGCATGGAAATACGGTGATAATGACGAACCCCTCACTTGAAATGCATGCAAGGACAAGGCAATCTCTCACGAAGCCACTCCAAACTCTCAGGAGGTGGCCACCTATCTGATGATTTGTCACTACTCATCCTCTCCACTTGCACACATCCACAACCATCCCCCCAAGTCAAGTCAAACACCCAAACACCTAAATCCCCCAAATTCCCTCAAACCCCATAATCCCCTCTCTTTCACCAAACACCCCAGGGCCTAAATCCCCCCCAAAATCCGTACAAACACCCATTCACCTCCCAAAATCTCCCAAGCCCCCCCAAAAACCCTAAACCCTAAATCCCCATAAAACCCATGTTTCATTGGTATGGGCGATGGTATATACTGATGACTATACCAATGCTCTACTTTTATATACCCACTTTCAAACCGACTCTTGTACTGACAAATTTTGGAACCAAAAACCTACATTGTTTGTCTTGCGATGCCATTTGATTTTTCATTATATTGTGGTATGCCATGATAGCTAGACCACTTTAAAAATATATTATTAGTTGAATTCTTATGGACCGAAGAGTGTGACCAAGACTTTGAGCTTTTAAAGTGGCACCTAATCATAGCACCCATCCTTATATCTCCCAATTGGGTTATTGATTTTCATGCTCATATTGATGGATCCAAGTATGCAATTGGGAGTGTGCTTTGCCAACCTGGTGAACATAAGAAAGACTACCCATCCTCCTACTGCTACTCCCCACTCCTCCTACTGCCCTCCTTCCTACTCCCCTCCTTGCTGCCCCCTCCCTCCCCTCCTTGCTTCTCCTCCCTCCCCTCCCCACCTACTGCTCCCCCCGCCTCCCCGTGCACTGTTGCAGCCCCCCGTCCCCGTTCTCTACCTCCTCCCCTGTGCGCTACCTCCTCCCTCCCCTCCCCCCTACCTACTGCTCCCCCCGCCTCCTCCCTCCCCTCCTTGCTTCTCCTCCCTCCCCTCCCCTCTACCTACTGCTCCCCCTGCCTCCCCCTCGATTCCCCTCCCTCGCTGCCGCGGCCCGCCCTACGCATTGTCTCCTCCCTCCCCTCCCCCCTACCGGTTGCTCCCCCTACCCCCCCATTGCCTCCCCTCCCTCTCTCCCCTTCTCTACCTCCCATGCTGCTGCAGCCCCCCCCGCACTGTTACCAGCTCCTCCCCCATGCCGTTGCCTACCTACATGCCCCCCCTACACTACTGCCTGCACAACCCCCCCCGCCCCCTCCCCCCCGCTCTTTCTTTGCTCCCCCCCCCCTCCTCCACTTCTCCTCTTCTATCCTCCCCTCCTCTCCCTTCCTCCTCTCCTCTTACTACCCCCCCTCTCTCTTTGCTAACTCCTCTCCTTGCTCATTCCTCTCTCCCACCTTCCTTTCACCCTCTCCCTTCATTTGGAGTACCCTATTCTCCTTTAGGGGTCTTCTGGGCTTTAGGAAAGCAAACGGAGTTCTTCTTTGTGTTTGAATCGACCTTTCCCACCTTGATTGATGAATGAATTCCCATTCAGTCAATCCGTTACTACCCACACCGACCGCGAGAACCGTCACTTTCTCAAAATATGAGCTGCAGTAGTTGCAAAAGGATTTGAAGCATGAGTCTTCCACAACTCTCTTCACATGCATCCATGGCTCGCACCCCTCCAAGTCACAAGCTGGAGATCAGCAGATGCTTGTAGTGCTTCCCCAAGAGCTCACCCCCCACCTTAAGGATGTTTGTTTGTTGGGATGAGGTTTCTTTCAGGTGTGCCTAGATTCCTCGGACATCACGAGAGACCTACTATAGGCCAGGTTTCTATTTCTAGGCTATAGGAGGATTTTTTTGTTTCCCTTTCAACTGGGCTTTGACCTAGTTCAAGAGGACAAGTAGGGAGTTTCTGTTTTCATCAGGTTCCCTAGTCTCCCCTCAGTTTATCACCGACTTCTTTCAGTTATTGGCAAGAGGTTTAGTGTGGTAGCAGAGATCCCCCCTCTTCCTGGCGAGCCCTCTTCGGCTACTGAGGTGGTCACGATGATGGGGTACCCAGGGTTGGGGTCATTGTCCAGGACCCTAATATTTTAGATGACCACATTATGCTACAACGACCCGATGGGTCTTTCTTCCGCTAGAGATTTGAGGTTGTAGGTCGGCAGGACCACTGCAAGATTTGCAGATCCTCGGGGCACTTCGCCAGAGATTTCCCAAAGAAGAAAAAGAGGCCCAGAAAGAAACCATCTCATACTAGCTTATGACAGAGAGCAGGAGCAGGACCTACCACTCCATAAGCACTGCCTCAGACACGGGCTCCCCCCCTCCTAGGGCTACTCGAGTCCCTCTTGCACCCTGCACCACCTCTGGCCCACGATGGGTTCCGGTCATGGTTAGGCCCTCTAGTTCAGATCACACCTCCACTATAGAGGCTACCCCCTTGGAGTTTCGAGAGGAGACTAGTGTTTAGGAGCCTTGTTCGACTCCACCCCAAGATCAGGCTATACCTTCCTCAGCAACCCAAGTTGTTGGCACCTCATCCGTAGTACTTCTTGATCAGGACTCAGTATAGGTGCCTCTTTCTATGGATAGAGGGAAGGGGGTATTACAGTCTCTCCATGCTTCGGTAGGAATCCTTCGTACCCCCTCCCCAGGACTAGCTCAGTGGAACTCCTTTTTTGCTCTGGAGGACCTCTCTGACCTCGTAGATGATGATTTTGTACCTTCCACTTTCGGAGAGCCAGTTATCGGCATCCATTTTGAGAGATCTTTCTCTCTCTCACCTGTGGACTTTCCTCCCCTTGGACCTCGTGTGTATGGCGGGAGGTCAGCTCCGGTGGAGGGTTCCTTTTCTACCACCAGGTCGGGTAAGGTATTCCAACCCGCTTCCTCCCACTGATGAGGATAGCCAGTTGGAATATATAGGGATTGGGTGGCATCCCTCATCGCCATCGTAGACAGTTGATCAAGAATCAGCTCCATCCAAGTGTTTTAGGTGGTTCCCTAGACATTCTTTTTCTTTAGGAACACAAACTAGATTTCAGAGATTGCTCCAAGTCAGATAAGCTGCTTTCAGGATGAACTTTTTGGCTTCTTGCCTTGGGAACTAGGTGAGGTACATGCATATCAATTTCAGATTCCATTCTCCCTCTGATCATTGGACACAGTACCATAACCCCCTCTAGGGCCCAGTGGTTTTTACTTCTGATTGACGGATGTAAGGTTGGATTCCTCAACCTCTATGCTCCGAACAACGGAGGGGACCGTGTTCTGTTTTGGAAAGAGTTGCTCCCATGGGTTTACATTGCAGATTCGTGGATTATTGGAAGTGACTTCAACATGGTTGAGGCACCTTCTGATAAGCAAGGGGGTAGAGAAGGTGGTATTCATTCCCTCGAGAGAGCAGCTTGGGATGCCTTCTTGTTCAGGTTCAGTGGCAGAGATGTTTGGTCAGATGATGTATTTCATGTTCAGTCTCAATCACTTTTGTTTTCATGGTCGAACCATGGGGTGCAGATGCCTATCCATGCCCGGATTGATAGATTCTATGTGGATGACTGGGCTCTTGATAGAGGGGGGACAGTTTGCATTGCACCTGGTGTTTCCACTTCCGACCATTTTTCAGTAGTTTTGTCCATCTCAGAGCCCCATTTGAGAGGATGGTCTCACAGTATCCCCGATGCCTTATACATGGATGATACTCTCACAGAGGCATTCTCAGAGATCTGGGCTTCTCACATGTAGGGGGGGTGGCCGGTCCTTCACATGTGGCCACAACACTTGCCAGTATCAGCAACTTTTATCACTCCGTTGCTAGTGCTCGATGAGGTGAGGTACGCAAGTGGGAGATCGGTATCCGCCAGCAGTTGGCAGCCTTGTAGAGGGAGGAGCAAAGACGACCATCAGATACTTGGGTACAAGAGCGCCTTGCTACGGCAAGGGCTCACTTGCAAACATTGCTTGATCACAGAGCAGAGTATGCCTTCCATGCATGGGAGTCCTTTTGGATACAAATGGGAGGGAGAGTTAATAAACACTTTTTCTCTACACTTGGTCCTAGACATAGTAGAGAGATTGTCAGGCAGCATATTGACTCTAATGGCATTTTGTAGTCTCATCCGGATATCGTCATGCACTAAGCGACAAATTTCTATGCCTCCCTTCTTTCTATAGATCCTAACACACAGGCTAGAGATGTGGCTAGAGATGAAATGTGGCAGAGTTTACCTGTGTCGGTCACACCAGAGATGATATGCTCACTTGATGCATGCTTTACCAACACAGAGTTCAAGATGGCTCTCTCTGCCCTTCATAGGGGAAAATGCCCTAGTTTTGATGGTCTTACTCCTTTTTTTACAGCCTTTTGGGATATGATAGGTGATCATATTACTTCAGCCCTATAGGGCATTTGGGACTCGGGTGAGATGCCTGACTCACTGACCGAGGGACTCATACACCTTATCCCGAAAGGTGGCAATAGGAATTTTGTATGCCATTAAAGACCATCACTCTTTTGGGCACTCTATACAAAATCCTTGCCAAGGTGATCCACATCCGATTGCAACCCCTTCTCACCTTCCTTGGGAGATGATTGGGTGGACAGCCCTCGCTGGATTTTTACTTCCACCTCTCTTAGGTCTCTATCCTCTCCTCTCATGACTGCCATCCTAAAAGCTTGGGGGAGCTTCCGGAACACTCTTCAAAGGGTTCCACCCTCTACCCTTGAAGAGATTGATTGGCAGCTGATCATTTGGAATGATAGTATACTTGATGAGCATGGCAGACCACTGGGCACTTCCCATTATATGCAGTGGTCTGGATGGGAGAGAGGCCCCACCTACATAGTAGGCACTTGGAGGCTTTTATTAGGCTACCTGAGGATCATAGGCTATAGTCCGTGAGTCACCTCAGAGGGGTAGCATGCAAGATTTAGCAGATAGATACAGCCATCTTGGTGGAATGGACTGTTGAGATGCCTGTCCCCTTTTGAATTATAGCAACCATCTAAACAAGAAACCCTAGGGCACTCCATGGAATCCAACCTCCTATCAATATCCATAGCCATAAACTTGGAATGATTCCAAGGACTCCATGCTATCCTTCACCTTCACAAAGGTCTCTCACTCTTGTCAACCCACATCTCATTGTCAGACATCATCATTGTGGTTTCTAGGTCGGCCTATCTAACCTCAGTAACACATGGAGATGTCATCAAGAATAGTTCCTCGATTACAAAGCATGATGGCACATATTGTAATTGGAATTATATGGGACTTACTAGTAGCTGGAAATACAGTAGCAGATTCAATATATGTTATAGACCCTCAAGTCTACAGATGGACTAGGACAACATGTGTCTATGGAAAAATCATATGTCGATGCTATGATGAAGCAATGTGGCATTTTTCCTTCTATTGAACAACAAGCTTGGAAAAGGGGAGAGGACTCTTGAACTATTTCAAAGGATAAAAGACGAGGGCATTAGCCCAGATAAGTGCACATTTTTGCAAATCTTGAAAACATGTGGTAATCTAGGAGCCCTGGGACAAGGCACCCATTGGGAGGGAAGATAAGAGTCCATCCTATAGATGAGCCTCTCAGAAGTGTAGCTAAGGAGCTACAGGTAGAGAAAGGTAGCAGCAAGGATTAGCATATGGTAATAATTCCAGCCATGAGAATTGCTTCTAGGCACTAGAGAAGATGGAGACGAGGGCAGCAACAAGGTGTAGCAAAGCCGCTAGCAGATGCAGTAGACCCTAGCACTTATGGACAATGCAGAAGGTGAGCATGTCATTGAGGTCTAGAAGGTGAGTGTTGAGGATGACTCCACCCACGTGGACCTCAACCAAGGAGGGTTAGTAGACCTCTAGTAAGGGGGGGTTACAATAGCAAGTACTGGATGCTTTTGTAACTCTAAGGACAGTTATAATTGTCCCTAACATCATGTAGTAGTGGCCTTATCCACCACATCATTTTTGGAACTATGTCTGTTTTCTGACTGTTATCCGACTAAGGTTGGAAAATCGTCAAATGTTGTTATGAGCTGGTCATCACCTCCTGCATGAGGGGATTTGTTGGTATCTGTTGTAATACAAACTATACACAATATTTCCACTCTACAAATGATTGTCTTGGCTATTTGTATGCTTTTTACTATCTCTTTATTTTTTGACATTAGTCAAATTTAAGTCTGACCCTGGCATTCCCATTGCCAGGAGTGGATGTGTGTAGGTGTTTTTCAGTGTTTTACAGTGGATGCATTTGAGCTCTGATTGCCGGTTGCTGCTACATAGCAATTATGCACAACAGTGAAAACCATATGATCTACAACGACTACAACACAAACTGACCTGTAGAAGCAACAGCTCACAAGAAAATCAAAACAACAACAAATGAAATTCTATAAGCAACTTCCTCACGACAAGAACCAGCTGGATAGCCACCACAACACTCTGGAGAAGTGAACACACTATGACGAGTGAGGTGTCTATGAAGCTGTGTTTCAGATTGAGCATTCAGCAAAAAGCAGATTGTAATCCAACTCCATTTCGACCATACAATCTTGCAACAACTTGATAACATCCCTCATGGACAAACACCACCAACAAACAACTACTTGGCAAGCAAAGTACAATACATGGTTCAACAAGCGACATTGTTGTCAAAGTCTTCAATACTACATTGACCAGAGGAGCCAGCAAGCAGTCATCAGATTACCAGTGGGGACAGTCGTCTGACTATGCAATAGCATCAAACGCTCTTCTGAGGTTCATCAACAACAACAATCCAACCACAAATATATCAATAGCAACAGTACTATCAAATATTCAAGGCGACAAGCCCCAGCAAATTGCCAGCAAATTACTCATCAAACTGCAACCCGACAATAGCTAGTGATCGTAGTTCTCCATTCCTTTCTTACATGGTGAGTATCTTGGTCCATATTGGATAACTTTAAGGAGAAATTTCACCTCGCTGAATTAGCTAAGCCCATTTTACAAGAAACCATGCTAGATTGGAATCGGGCACACAAACATAAGATCAAGATGACATTTTCAACGACCCTGACTATACACCCAGTGGAGCAAGCTCTTCTGATAATTCTCTGCATAGCATAGAAATAAGCGAGGTTCAAGTTGAACTTAGCAAATTGATGGTGTAATCACCTACTAAAGAATTGGTCAAAAGGAGTATTGCAACAAATTTTGTAGCATGCCTATTAGTTCAGGCTCAAAGAAAATTCAACTTCAATCCATTGCCTCCACCTCCAAAAAAGAAATTACAAGCTCAAGCTCAAAGACAACTACAAGGCTAGCCAAGAATGCAGAATCCTTTGGTAAAGCAAGCCAAATTTGCAGGCAAGAAAGATCGAGATCCAGACAATCATGTCGGACAATTTGAAACAAGGTGGGCTCCAAGCAGATTCGAACAACTTCCAGACATCACCAAGAAAGAGCAGTTTGTAGCAACTTTGAATGGTGGTAAGGCAATGATTTGACTTATGCAATATGATGTAGCTCATTTTGCAACTTATGATGCATTGAAAACTGAACCAATTATGTTAGAGTTTGCATTCTAAGGACATTTCTCAAACAAAAGGTCATCCACAAAGTGAAGATGAAGATGAAACACTAGACATTTACACATCCACCATTGAAGATGTGGATTACCAAGTCCCACTCATAGATGTGGATTATAAAAGGCAAAGGATACCAGAAGTATTGGTAGATGGAGGATCAGGGATGAACATCCTCTTTGAGGATCTATTTAATCTAAAATTTTGTTGCAATGAACTTGCACCAGCCCCATTTCAGGTCAAAATGGATGATCAAAGAAAAATACAACCTCTTGGCATACTAAGAGGACTTGAAATTAGCATAATGGGACTATCCTTTACTGTCACATTTGTGGTACTCAGAATGGAGGAAAGAGATTGTGCTTATTCCATGTTATTGGTGGGTAGGCCATGGCTGAGAGCTACTGCCAAAGTGAAATAAGACTGGGGATCAGAAGGAATAACCATCAAGAAAGGCAAAAAAAAGTTTAAGATCAATTTCTCTTCAAAGAGAAGATTCCCAAGACAAGTTCAACCACTACAAATAGAGGGCATCAACATGATAGCAAAATTGGAGGAAGATGAGGAGGAGATTTTCCTAAGGAGAAATCCTACTGTTTTTCCCATATTTGAAATTCATGTAATCAAAATCATTGATCAGTATACATGCTCACATCAACAAATACAATAGCCCAACCTATAGCTAGCCACTACTGAACATAACACTATCAGAAAGCAGTCGGAGGCAGATTCTACCAACCAAAAAATGACAAATGACAATCATGTAGACACAGATGATGCCCTACAAGAGAATAGTTAGAAATTAGTTGCATAGGCCATCCAAGAAGTTGAAACTCAATTTAAGGAGCATATGCAAAAGAGTGCCAAAGTACGACAAGATGACTTGGAAGAGATGAACCTTGGAAACCCTGTCAACCCCAAGACAGCTTTGGTAAGTACAAATCTTCCTCCACCTTTAAAAATGGCACCAAAGGACTTATTGATAGAGTATAAAGACATATTTGCTTGGCATTATACTGATATGAAGGGAGTAGACCCTAAGTTCTATCAACACTGGATTAATTTAAAGCAAGATGCTGTCCCAGTGGTGCAAGGAAGATACAAAATGAATCCCAACTATGCAAAGCAAGTCAAAGAAGAGATTGATAAGTTGTTGAGAGTTGGTTTTATATATCCTCTCACCTATGTTACATGGCTTTCACCTATTGTCATTGTGCCCAAAAAGAATGGAAAGCTTAGAATATGTGTGGACTATAGAAAGCTGAATGCTGCCATGATTACTGACCCTTTCCCTCTACCATTTTGTGACTCTTTGCTAGATGTTGTAGTAGGTCATGAAATATATAGTTTTATTAATGGTTTTAGTGGCTAAAACTAGATAAGAATGGCACCTAAAGATAAGGACAAAACAACATTGGTCACTGAGTAGGGAGTACTTGCTTCTAATGTCATGACCTTTGGTCTTAAAAATGCTCTGCCAACCTTTCAAAAGTACATCTAGAAGGTATTTGATGAGTATCTTACATCTTTTATGAAAGTCTTCCTTGATGATTTTTTAGTATTTGGGAAAAGAATGGAACATCTACAACACTTGGGTTTATGTTTTGCAAAGTGTAGAGTGGCTGAACCCACACTACTATACACAGATCCTATTGCGATGTTTAAGTAACGACGTTTAGCGCACGTGGGGCACTAATCATTGGTATTGGAACTCGGGGGGGTCACTCATCATATGTAACCCTATCACGTGAGTTCAACAGAAGGATATTTTTTATTTTTAAAATTTACAGAAATAAATATACAGAAGGGACTATTTTAAATAGTTTTGGAAAAAATTTACAGATTTGTATAAAAAAGGGGTACATTTTATTAATGACAAATTTACAGATAAGGGATTTTAGAAATATGCCTTGAACGCAAGTGGTATAGAGGGTTTATACATAGTGACCCCCCTGAGTATTGGAAGCACGCCTCATGAAGCATCGCTATATAGAGACTTTAGGAAAATGTTGCTATATAGCAACGATTTCTAAATTCGCTATATAGCGATGTTTATCAGAATTGTAAGTGTCGCTATATAGTGACACTGAGATACTTTTTTATAGCGACATATTGCAGAGAGCTTTTTTTCTCATATCGACCTTAAAAGTTAGTTTTCTCCAATGGCATTTTTTTTTAAATTTTCATACATGTTTGACCTTTTGAGAGAATAAAAGTATGAGAGCATGTACATCAAGCCTTTGAAGCTCATATATTCATGTCCAACTTGGAGATGAAAGAAATCAATGAAGAGCATTTACATCAATGGTTTCATCTTGAGCCAAGTCTAACGCGCCAAACAAGTCTATCTCAAACTCTATACCGAGGTGATATCCTATATCATCATCGTACTCTAGCATCGTACATTCACCTAAAAGTACTTTATCATCTTCTTCAATAAAGTGTGGTAATGCTTGATGATCGTTGTCTTCTTCCTCAATATCATGATCTCCATCTTCCTCCCGTGCAATGTCATTATGCGCATCTTCCTCTTGGCTCATATTGTGATCTTCATCTTCTTTGCTAGATTCATCTGGTTCAATTGGATCTAGCATTGGTAGTGGCATCTCCATATCCACATCTCTATCTTTAAAAATTTGCTTACTTGGTGGTGCAACTTGGATCACATACCACCATCTTGGATCAGAATGATCCGGATGAAAAACGACCTATATTGAAGATGGGTGCCAAATGTTGTCAATTGTATATATGAAATTATGCTTAAGTACATGTATTAATGGATATTTAAAAATGAATGCTTCGATTAATTAAATCATTTGTATGCACCTACTCACAGTGCTCGGGAAGAACAAAAGTATCACTTTCATCGGTCCAAAGTCTGGTGGAGTCTATTGCAAAGAAACTGCAACTATCTTTTCTCACTGTCACATGGGGACCATTGTAAATAGTTCTAAAACATTTCACATCAAGAATGAAAATACTAAATTGTTTGAAATCAACTTCATAGATTTCACGTATGGTTCCACAATAATCCAACTGTGAGGAGAGAAGATTGGTATTCGAAGCACTTGCTCAGCTATCTTGTGTGAAGTTAGCCATGATTCCACAATCATACGTGACTCTCTTTGAATCGATGCGTTCCACATGAAAATGTCGTCCACATGACCATAATGCACTGCACTTTTTGTACTATAAAAGAGCATCATTAAAACAATGAAGATGCATCTATTTTATAGCGTATATTGCCACAAATAATTACTTAATTATGTCAAGAGGTAAGAAACTTACATGCATCATACATCCACATGATAACTCTTGCTCACACTCGTTTATTGTCTCTCCATCGCGTTCAGCTTTACGTAGAGCCAGTTGTAGCCAATCAAGTGACATGTGAGTGGGGAGAAGAGCTAGATCCCGTGGATATGGTTGCGATCACCTGTACATTACTCTGAATCTTGTCCTTGCATTTATTCTTTCTTCTTTGGCCGCTTCATATCTTTCAATCCACTTCTGCATCTCCTTTCTATTGAGGATACAAAACTTATTGAATTTCTCCATTTTCTCTTTACTCATCTTTCTTTCAATCCCTTTTCCTTGGGGAACCTCACCAACGATGCGATCATCATCCTTGTTATGCCAAGCTTGCGGCATATCGGGATCCATGGATGCAAGAAACTCCATGACATATACTAATGACTCTTGCACAAGCCATCCCTCTGCCATGCTTGCTTCTAGTCTTGCTCTTTGTCTTACAAATCCCTTCAAAGTTTTCATAAACCGCTCGAGAAAAAACATCCACCGACTATGAACGGTACTTGCAATAGTGACCTCATCAACTATTTGCACAAGCAAGTGGACTTGAGTTGTCATAATGCTCGAGGGAAAGTGCTTCTCAAGCAAGCATACGGCTTCGATGGATTCCACCCTAGCCTTCTCGATGCTTGATATGGATATCTCTTTTCGAGATATCCACCTATTTCACATGCCCATGTAAGATATTTTCATAATCACTCTACAGATTATTCAGCTTAAATTGAAGAAAATGCAATCAATGCGATTTGATAGTAAGCATACCTCACAATACCACTGATCTTGAATATAGTATTTCTAACATCTTCTTGTAAGCACCCTTTTATTGTAATTGGGAGGATGAACTATCAAAGCGATAAAGAAGTCATGTCAACAATATAACATAACCATAATTATGCTAACGAATCAAGATTATCGGTACACTAATTTTATAGCTTAGAATACCTCTAAGACCTTGTGCCAATCATGGGACTTAAGCCCACTAAGCTTATTGTCCTTTGAAAATGCTCCTTTCAAGCAACACATGTACCCGAGCATAACCCAAAAGGATTCATGCCATCATGGCGAGCCCAAGATGTAAGTTGTGTGTCACCCTCACAAAGTCCGGCCAGTAATTGTCTATGTGCTTCCAAGCTGCACAATCTATGGGAATCCTCAATGTGTCATCAGTGGACTGATGAGATGCATGCCATGTCATCAACTCCGCTATGGATTTGCATTGGAACATGTGCTGTATTCTTGCAATGATGGGAAAGTGTCTCAAGACCTTTACCGCTATCTGCTCACCCTGCAAGTCATCTCCATATCGTTGTTCTCCACATTTCGAACAACTAGCCAAATCTCCATGCTCACGACGAAAGAGAACACAGTCATTACGGCAAGCATGGATGGTATCATAATCCATACCCACTGTTGTTAGCATCTTCTTTGCTTCATCTCTTGATGCGGGCATGGTATTTGGTGCGAGCGACCTATCACAATTCAAACATACATAGGCTTCAAATAATGATGATTTGGTATACTAATCCATACATGATGATTCTCAAAACAAACAATATCCAAATAATGAGTCAAATTAATGCAAGAGCTAACCTCATTAAGGCCGAGACACTTGTATCCGACCACCCATACTTTACTTGCAGATGCAAGATTGAGAGACAAGCACTTAGTTTAGACATCCTAGGACCCTCGTACAACTGTGTTGATTGCAACTCTCACATTTTGACCTCAGACTCTGACATCACATGTACATGGGATGTAGTGCCCCTAAAAATAGAATCCATCATGTTGACCATACACTCTTTATCATCCGAGAGACTATAGACTTGCTCAAAGTCTGAAGGTATATGCATACCCTCGTCAGCCTCCTCATCTTGTTTTAAGATTTTGTGTAAATATAAGATCTTGTCTCAAGGTTTTGTATCATAATGGTATCCAATATTAACCATGAACTTAAATAGCTTTGACTTACCGATAATCCATCAACATGTGCAACACCAATGGTGGGTACTGGTTTGGGCTCCTCCCCATACATCTATAAGTGGCGCATGATAATATGATGTTGATGTCGTACTTCTTGCTTGCAATGAGTGCAATGACAATACACACTACAAGGCATAGGCCATTTTCCGACGGAAATACCGATGCTTTTTACATTAAAATTTTTTTTTTCACGGGCGCAAAGGTCACTATAAAAGTCACTAAAAGCATCGAAAAAGGAGCGTCGCTATAAACCGTCACTATATAGCGACGCTGTTAATCGTCGCTATATAGCAACGATGTAAACGTCACTATATAGTGACACTGTTAATCGTCGCTATATAGCGACACTGGTAAACGTCGCTATATAGCGACGATTAACAGAAGTAAAAAAAAGGGTTAGTGGGGCTAAACAGGGCTTCCTTTTGGCCCTGTTTAGCCCCACTAATCCTTTTTTTTTTTTTGTAATTACAAAAGAAAGTTTTTTATAACAAAATTTCCCTTGCTTGCAGGGTGATACAAAATTGTTCTTGTGAAATGATGAGGAAAAAATGCATATACATATACAACAGTGTTTGTAACAAAATTACCCTGTGAAAGGGCGATACAAAATTGCTCAAACGAGCGGATATACAAAATGCTACTACCACTACTCATCTGAATCCGAATCATCTTCGTCTTGTTGGCCTGTTCCTTGGTCCTCGACACCTGCATCTTCTCCCTCGTCCTCGGCACCTACGTCTGATCCTTGCCCCTGTTGATCGCTCGCCTTCGATGATGGGACGCTTGAGCTTTGACCCTACGAGTGAACCATATAAATCAAAAATTAGATTGGAACTTAAATTAAAAAGTGAGATTACAAGTAGGAGTAAACGTATACCGTGCGAGCAGCCACCTCAGCCCAATCGACTGTCGCTCCCATTGCCTCTTGCTCAATGAACCACGGCTTTGTTCCTATCCAAAATGCGCACCGTGTCTCTGCATCCGTAGGAAGACGACCCATCACAGCTTGCTGTGGATCCAATTTACGAGAGTTAGAGTTAGCTAAAGTGCATGTAATATGTAAGTAAAACAAATAGAAAAATACATTAAATGGGAAGAAGTAGACTTACCATGGTTGCCTCGAACGCATACCGTCCGCCTGCACCAAAGTGCGAAGTACCTACGACGTCTAGCCATCTCTTCGCAGCCCTCCTCTGACCCTCGAACATTTCGGGATGGTCCCTATGTTGCTTCTTGAAGTACTTCCAATCAGCTTTGTCTGCCTAGCTGGGTTTAGCCAACCCCTTTGTAATGGAAGTATGCAAGGTTGATCTACGATGCTTTAGGACCAAACCCATGCGCTCGAGCATATAATTGTCATTAAACTCCACATTTGGCAGATTAGGGTATCTTTGTTTTAACTCATCGATCACCGCCTGCTTCTTTTGGGCAACTTGATACCGCCAATCGGTATTTATATCACTCTTGAAGTGATGACTCATCAACCTCCTCATGGCGGCCATCACTGCTTTGCCCTTTTTGTCTTCTATTATCTCTCCGGCAGATGTGATTTGATAGGAGAGATCCCCTGCTGATGAGTAAGGGGGACTGATGGTAGCAGAGTCTGAAGGAGTGGAAGCTGTGCGACTGCTTCCGGATCGAGGAGTAGCAGTGGGAGTAGGAGAGGGAAAGGGACCTGACTGAAACTGTGTCTCCGGACCAAGTGGAGACCTAAAGGAGCGTGAGTGTGCTAACTCGTCTACATTTCTTGAGTCAGCACAACATGAGCCGCCCGTCCTACTCTTCCTTCCCTTATGGGAGGCATGCGTAGGTGATGATCCCGTGGTCGAAGGGGCACGAGGGGATGGCTGGGCAGTACGTCCACCCGTCGTTGCAGGGAAAGGAATTGCGGAGGTCCTCTGAGAGAGCAGAGAGAAGAATCTCGCTGCCTCCTCATCGCTCATCTGCGCTACAAACTCGTCGGGAGTCCCGACAAAGCCATGCGCAGCTAGCAAAGGAGTTCCCCGAGGGTTAGTCGCAGTGCTACGTGGAAGAGGGGTCGGACCAGGGGTAGTCGCAGTGCTAGGCCCGAGAGGAGTCAGACCAGGGGTAGTCCTCGGGGTAGTCGCCTGAGAGGAATCAAAGTCCTCTGGAGCATATAGATCGTGAGCTCTCCTCCTGCGAGGCTGCCCGTACTCGTCGGATGAGCGACGTGATCCCATGTCTAACATAGACACAAACACACAAAAACAGAAAACAAAAAACAAACATAAGCATTCTCATAGGCATAGGCATAGGCAAGAAGAAAGAAGAGGGAAAGGAAAGAAGAGGAAAAGGAAAGAGGGAAAGAAGAGGGAAAGGAAAGAGGGAAAGAAGATGGAAAGGAAAGAAAAGAATGAGAATGAGGAAATAGAGAATGAGAGAAGGGGGAAATAGAGAAGGGGAAAGAGATGAGGGAAAATAGAGAAGGAGAGAAGGGGGAAATGACATAAGCATAATCTCATGCTTATGCTCATGCAGAAAAAGAGAAGGAGCTTATGCATAAAAAGAGAAAGAGGAGCTTATGCGGAAAAAGAGAATGAGCTTATGCGGAAATAGAGAATGAGAGAAGCATAAGCTTCTCTCATTCTCTATTTCCGCATAAGCTCATGCATAAGCATAAGCTTATGCGGAAACTTAAGCATAAGCTCATGCTCATGCTCATGCTCATGCGGAAAAAGAGCTTATGCGAATGAGAGAAGGGGGAATGAGAGAAGCATAAGCATAAGAGAATAAGAGGGAAAGGAAATAGAGAATAAGAGGGAAAGGAAAGAGAGAAGGGAAAAGAGATGAGGGGGAAAGAGAGAAGGGGGAAAGAGAGAATAAGAGAAGAGGGAAAAAAGAGAAGGGGGAAAAAGGAGAAAAAGAGAAGGGGGAAGAAGGAAAGAGAGAGAGGGGAAGAGAGGGTTCCTATGCCCATCACTGCAGCTAGCGCTTAAGGCGCTAGCTGCAGGCCAATGCAAATAACAAAAATAATAAATGGAAAGAAGAGGAAGCACTTACCTGTAAAAGTATGTCCCGCTCGGTGTAGTGGACTGGCCCTACAAAAGAGAGAAAACAACCCATTTTTTCAAATAAGATGTTAGTGGAAAGAGAAGATTACAAAAGCAACTTCTTGAAGGGAGGAGATTGAGGAGACAAGGAAAGGAGGAGATTGAGGAGACAAGGAGAAAGAGAAGGAAGAGAAATACAGAAAAAAGAGGTGAGTTTTCTTTCTTTCTTTCTTGATCTCGTTTTTTGTTTCAATCCTTTCAAATCAAGCATGAAAACTAGTTTATAGGTTTAGCAATACAAGTAGAAACACTCACAAAACTAAAGCTAACAAATAAACAACCTACATTGTTGAAACAAACTCACCTCTTGAAGAACTTTCTTTCAGGAAACCAAAGAGGGAAAAGGAGAGAGAGGGAGTACAAGAGGTAGGAGAAGGGTGAGGAGTGGAAAATAGAGTGGGAGGTTGCTCGGAATAGATGGGAGGTCATCGAAAATAGGTGGAAGGAGATTTTGGGTTGCTTACTTGAGAGATTAGGGAATGGATTGAGCAAAACGCTGTGCGTTTCGGCATTTCGGGTTTTAACCCATAGCGTCGCTATATAGCGACGCTTATTCATCGCTATATAGCGATGTTTTTAATTAAAAACGTCGCTATATAGCGACGGAACAGAGCGTCGCTATAAAGCGACGCTTACTGTTCATTTTTTTTATATGGCCTCAAGTGAAGCTCAAACATGCTATGCTTATAATTGTCAATATCTCCTGTTACTATATAGCCTGACTATATAGGATTTTTTGTTTCAATCCTTACTATATAGCGACGTCATTCTTTTTATATGGCCTCAAGAGAAGCTCAAATTAAACATGCTATGCTTATAATTGTCAATATCTCCTCTTCATGCTTATGTTGTGATTTTATAAGTGTAGATGGAAGGGATGAGTGGAAGCTCATCCGATAATGCGCCAACGCCCAGGAGCACGAAGTGGCTTACGGAGAGGTTATACTGTCATTGCACTCATTGCAAGCGAGAAGTACGACATCAATGTCGTATTATCATGCGCCACTTGCGGATGTATGGGGAGGAGCCGGAACCAGTACCCCCCGTTGGTGTTGCACATGTTGATGGATCATCGGTAAGTCAAAGCTATTTAAGTTCGCAATCTTATTGTATACCAGGAAATAGAAGATCTTATATTTACACGAATGAGCTTATGACAGGATGAGGAGGGTGACGAGGGTACACATATACCTTCTCACTTTCAACAAGACTATAGTCTCCCGGATGACGACGAGGGTATGGTCGACATGATGGATTCCATTTTTAGGGGCACTACATCCCATGTACACGTGATGTCAGAGTCTGAGGTCAAAATGCGAGAGTTGCAATCAACACAATTGTACGAGGGTGCTAGGATGTCTAAACTACGTGCTTGTCTCTTAATCTTGAATCTACAAGTACAGTATGGGTGGTCAGATACAAGTGTCTCGGCCTTAATTAGGTTAGCCCTTGCATTAATTTGACTCATTATTTGGATATTGTTTGTTTTGAGAATCATCATTTGGATAGTGTCTTTGTCATAGGTTGCTCCAGAAGATGTTGCCTGCACCAAATACCATGCCCGCATCAAGAGATGAAGCGAAAAAGATGCTAACAATGGTGGGTATGGATTATGATACCATCCATGCTTGCCGTAATGATTGTATTCTCTTTCGTCGTGAGCATGGAGATTTGGCTAGTTGTCCAAAGTGTGGGGAACAACAATATAGAGATGACTTGCAGGGTGAGCGGATACCGGTAAAGGTCTTAAGACACTTTCCCATCATTGCAAGAATACAACACATGTTTCGATGCAAATCCATAGCGGAGTTGATGACATGGCATGCATCTCATCGGTCCACTGATCACACATTGAGGATTCCCGCAGATTGTGCAGCTTGGAAGCACATAGATAATCAGTGGCCGGACTTTGCGAGAGAGCCACGCAACTTACATCTTGGGCTAGCCATGGACGGCGTGAATCCTTTCGGGTTACGCTCGACATCTTGGTCGACATAGCCCATAGTCGTGGTGAATTACAATATCCCACCATGGCTAACAATAAAAAAGGGACACCTCATGCTTGCACTACTCGTGCCAGGAAAGTACAAGGCAAAAAACATGGACGTGTACATGGCACCTTTGATAGAGGAGTTACAGATATTATGGAGAGGAGTGCAGGTCTTTGATATTTCCAGAGCTCCTAGGCGTACCAATGATATTTTGGTCAGGGGTATCTTGATGTGGACCATGCATGACTACCCAGGATATGGAGAGTGCGCAGGTACGTGGTTATGTCTTTACATGCACAATGAGGGATTATGCTTTTTTTACTCTCTTTTGCATGCATGTCTTGTACTAACATATTCATGCACGCGTGCAGGACTTGTTACAAGTGGGTACCATGCTTGTCCTGTTTGTGGACCCGCTCTGAAATCGCTTGCACGCTACTCCAAACATATGAGGAAAAATGTTTATGAAGGTCATGCTCGATACCTTCCGCTCGACCATCTCGCACGTGGAGGTCAGCTTGATCCAGCACCATCATATTTGAAAGCAAGTGATTGGATTCAAGCTTGGAGGGAGAATGGAGAGGAACCTCCTCCTGGTATGAAGAGGCTATCGATCTTTCACGAGCTTCCTTATTGGGGTCAGTTACAAATCAATCATCTCTTGGATCCCATGCATATCTTCAAGAATGTGGGGGCTACTATTTGGGCACACTTGGTTGGTTCCAAGGACTCAAGAGGAGTGCGAGAAGACTTGCGTGCTATGAATAGGATGTCTCGTTTGTGGCCCCAAGTGCATGCTTCGGGAAAAGTTGTCCTCCCGAAAGCAACGTGGATTCTCTCTACGAGGGAGGAGGCAGCGATCAAGGCAGACATTACCTCTTTTCAAACACTGACAGGGTACATGCGTTGCTTGAAAGGAGCATTTTCAAAGGACAATAAGCTTAGTGGCCTCAAGTCCCATGATTGGCACAAGGTCTTACAGGTATTCTAAGTAGAATTAGTGTACCGATAATAGTGATGCGTTAGCGTAATTATTATTATGTTATATTGTTGACATGATTTCATTGTTGCTTTGATATTTCATCCTTCCAATTACAATAAAAGGGTGCTTACAAGAAGATGTTAGAAATGCTATATTCAAGATCTGTGGTATTGTGAGGTATGCTTACTATCAATTCGCATTATGTATTTTCTTCATGGACATGTGAAATAGGTGGATATCTCAAATATCTTACATATGCATGGACATGTGAAATAGGTGGATATCTCAAAAAGAGATCTCTATATCAAGCATCGAGAAGGCTAGGGTGGAATCCATCGAAGCCGTATGCTTGCTTGAGAAGCACTTTCCCTCAAGCATTATGACAACTCAAGTCCACTTGCTTGTGCACATAGTTGATGAGGTGGCTATAGCAGGTACCGTTCATAATCGATGGATGTTTTTTCTCGAGCGGTTTATGAAAACTTTAAAGGGGTTTGTAAGACAAAGAGCAAGACCAGAAGCAAGCATGGCAGAGGGATGGCTTGTGCAAGAGTCATTAGTATATATCACAGAGTTTCTTGCATCCACGGATCCTGATATGCCGCAAGCTTGGCACAACAAGGATGATGATCGCATCATTGGCGAGGTCCCCCAAGGAAAAGGGATTGAAAGAAAGATGAGCGAAGAGCAAATGGAGAAATTCAATAAGTTTTGTATCCTCAATAGCCCTGAGATGCAGAAGTGGATTGAGAGATATGAAGTGGCCAAAGCAGAAAGAATAAATGCAAGGACGAGATTCAGAGTAATGTACAGGCGATCACAACCATATCCACAAGATCTGGCTCTTCTCCCTACTCACATGTCACTTGATTGGCTACAACTGGCTGTACGTAAAGCCGAACGTGATGGAGAGACAATAAACGAGTGCGAGCGGGAGTTATCATCTGGATGTATGGTGCATGTAAGTTTCTTATCTCTTGACGTAATTAAGTAATTATTTGTGGCAATATATGCTATAAAATAGGTGCATCTTCATTGTTTTAATGATGCTCTTTTACAGTACAAAAAGTACAGTGCATTATGGTCATATGGACAACATTTTCACGTGGAACGCATCGATTCAAAGAGAGTCACATATGATTGTGGAGTCATGGCTAACTTCACACAAGATGGCCGAGCAAGTGCTTCGGATACCAATCTTCTCTCCTCACAGTTGGATTATTGTGGAACCATACGCGAGATCTATGAAATTGATTTCAGACGATTTACTATTTTCATTCTTGATGTAAAATGGTTTAGAACTACTTACAACGGTCCCCATGCAACAGTGAGAAAAGATAGTAGCGGTCTCTTTGCAATAGACTCCACCAAACATTGGACCGATGAAAGTGATACTTGTGTTCTTCCCGAGCACTGTGAGCAGGTGCATACTAATGATTTAATTAGTCGAAGCTTTCGTTTTTAAAGTCCATTGATATATATATAATTGACGATATTTGGCACCCATCTTCAATATAGGTGGTTTTTCATCCGAATTGTTCTGATCCAAGATGGTGGTACGTAATCCAAGTTGCACCACGAAGTAAGCAAATTTTTAAAGATCGATATGTGGATATGGAGATGCCACTACCAATGCTGGATCCAATTGATGAATCTAGCGAAGAAGATGTAGATCACCATATGAGGCAAGAGGAAGATGCGCATAATGACATCGCATGGGAGGAGGATGGAGATCACGATATTAACGAGGAAGACAACAATCATCAAAATCAATCACCACACTTAAGCTTTATTAAAGAAGATGATCAAATACTTTTAGGTGAACGTACGATACTAGAGTACGATGATGATATAGGAGATCAACTCGGTATAGAGTTGGAGATAGACTTGCTTGGCGCCTTAAACTTGGCTCAAGATGAAACAGTTGATGTAAATGCTCTTATTTGATTTTTCTCATCTCAAACTTGGACATGAATATATGAGCTTCAAAGGCTTGATGTACATGCTCTCATTTTTTTATTCTCTATGAGCTCAAACATGTATGAAAATTTAAAAAATTTTGTCATTGGAAAAAACTAATTTTTAAGGCCTAAAAAAAAAAAAAACCTCTGTAAAAACGTCGCTATAATATTTTGTCTCAGTGTCGTTATATAGCAACTTTTGGCAAAAGTCGCTATATAGCGACGATTTACAAAACCCAATTTTTATACCGACGATTAACGCTAAGCGGGCACTAATCATCGGTACGTAAACGTTGCAATAGGATGCGTGTGTAGTAGTGACAACCTCTCCATAAGCCACTTTGTGCTCTTCGGCGTTGGTGCATCATCTAACGAGCTTTCACCTTTCCTCTCTCTTTCCCCCTTTCATCCTCCTTTCCTCCTCCTTTCCTCCTTTCCTTTCATGCATAACCATAAGCATAAGCATATGTCTCCTTCTCTTATGCTCATGCATAAGCATGAGCATATGTCTCCTTCTCCTTTCCTTCTTTCAATCTCTTTTTCCCCTCTTCCTCATTTCCTTCTCTCATGGGCATGTCATTTCCTCTTTTCCTCTCTCTTTCTCCCCCTCTTTCGATCTCTTTTCATAAGCATATGTATTTTCCTATGCTTAAGCTTTCTGTCTTTTTCTTTTATGCTCATATGCTCATGCATAAGCATAAGCATAAGCATAAGCATAAGCATAAGCATGAGCATGAGCATAAGCTTTCTCCCCCTCTTTCCCCTCTTTCGATCATAAGTATATGTATTTGCCTATGCCTATGCCTATGCCTATGCTTATGTTTGTTTTTTGTTCTTTGTCTTCATGTTTGTGTCTACGTTAGACATGGGATCATGTCGCACATCCGATGAGTACGGACAGCCTCACAGGAGGAGACATCATGATCTCTATGCTCTAGAGGACTTTGATTCCTCTCAGGCGACACCTCAGGGGCATACCCCTGTGACTACGACTCCTCTTGGACGTAGCACTATGACTACCCCTCGGGGAACTCCTTTGCTAGCAACCCATGGCTTTGTCGGGAGTCCCAATGAGTTTGTAGCACAAATGACCAATGAGGAGGTAGCAAGATTCTTCTCTCTACTATCTCAGAGGACCTCAACAATTCCCTCTCCTACACCGATAGATGGACCTACTGCCTAGCCATCCCCTCATGCCCCTTCGACCGAGGGCTCATCACCTATGCGTGCCTATCATAAGGGAAGAAAGAGTAGGAGGGGCCGCTTATGTTGTGTTAACTCGGGAGATGTAGATGAGTCAACACACTCACATCCCTACAGGTCTCCACTTGATACCAAGACACAGTATCAGTAAAGTCCCTTGCCCTCTCCTACTCCCACTGCTACTCCTTGCTCCGGAAGCGCTCGCATAGCTTCTAGTCGCTCTCTGACTCTGCCACTACCATGAGTCCTCCTTACCTAGTCGAGGACCTCTCCTATCAAATCATGGCTGCTGGAGAGATAATAGAAGATAGAAAGGGCAAAGCAGTGATGGCCACCATGAGGCGGTTGATGAGCCACCACTTTAAGAGTGGCATTGCTACTGATTGGCGGTATCAATATGACCAAAAGAAGTAGGCGGTCATCGATGAATTAAAACAAAAATACCCTAACCCGCCAAATTGGGAGTTCAATGAGAATTATGTGCGAGAGCCCATGGGTTTGGTCTTGAAGCATTGTAGATACTTCCATCGCAAAGGGGATGGCTAAACCCAGTTGGGCAGACAAAGCTAATTGGAAGTTCTTCAAGAAGTAGAATAGGGACCATCCCAAAATGTTCGAGGGTCAGAGGAGGGCTGCGAGGAGATGGTTGGATGCCGTAGGTACTTCGCACTTTGGTGCAGGCAGACGATTGGTGTTTGAGGCAACCGTGGTAAGTCTACTTCTCATTTAATGTATTGTTCTATTTGTTTTACTACATATTACATGCACTTTATCTAACTCTCATAAATTGGATCCTCAGCAAGCTGCAATGGGTCATCTTCCAGATGCAGAGATGTGATGCACGTTTCGTATAAGAACAAAGCCGTGGTTTATTGAGCAGGAGGCAATGGGAGCGATGGTCGATTGGGCTGAGGTGGCTGCCCGCACGGTATAAGTCTACTCCTACTTGTAATCTCACTTTTTTAATTGTTTTATTCTTTAAGTTCCAATCTAATTTTCAATTAATATGGTTTCACTCTTAGGGTCAAAGCTAGAGTGTCCCATCACCGGTGGCGAGTGATCACGAGGGCCAGGGATCAGGTGCACCTGACGAGGGTCAGGGAGTAGGCACAGCTCACGAGGACCAAGAATCAGGCCAGCAAGATGAGGATGAGGAGGACAATAATGACGATTCGAATCAGTAGTAGTAGTAGTTTGCATATACTTTGCCATGTATATCATTTTGTATATCGGCTTGTTTGAGCGATTTTGTATCACCCTTTTTGAAAGGGTAATTTTGTAACAAATAATGTTGTATATCTTCGACATGTATATGCTTTCGTTGCTCGATCATTTCATTTGAGCGATTTTGTATCACCCTTTTTGCAAGGGAAATTTTGTAATAAAAAACTTTTTTTTGTAATTACAAAAAAAAAAACATTAGTGGGGCAAAGCAAGGCTTGCTATGGCCCTGTTTAGCCCCACTAATGAATTTTTTAAAGTTTTGTTAATCGTTGCCATATAGCGACGTTTACTAGGGTCGCTATATAGCGACATTTACCAGTGTCGCTATATAGCGACGTTTATTAGCGTCACTATATAGCGATGCTTTATAGCAACCGTTCTTTTCCAACGCTTATAACGACGGTAATAACGACATTTGCGCCCATTAAAAAAAAAATTAGTGTAAAAAAATGTCGGTATTTTCATCGAAAAAGAGCCTATTCCTTGTAGTGCCAACCAAATGTGCATTTGCTATGAGTAGAGGAATTCTCCTAGGGCATATTATCTCACACGAGGGAATGGAGATAGGTCCCAACAAAGTGTCAGCCATACTACATGCCAAACCACCCAAAAACATAAAGCATCTTAGAGATTTATAGGACAGATTAAATGGCACTACATATTTCTTAGATACCTTGTTGATATATGCTATCCACTCACAAAACTCACAAGGGAAACTGAGCCATAAATCTAGGGTGATTTATAGCAATATGCTTTTAATATCTTGAAGAAAATGTTCATGGTAGCACCTGTACTACAACCCCCTAACTGGACTCTTCCATTTAAGGTTTCTATTGATGCTTTTGATGTAGCAGTAGGTGCAGTGCTTATGCAACAAAAAACACCTAAGTAGTTCAAACTAGTTTCCTATGCCAATAGAATCTTAACAAAGCATGAAAAGAATTATGCAGTCATAGAGAAGGAAGCACTTAGAATGATCTATGCATTGCATAAATTTAGGCATTCTTTATTGGGCAACAAAGTGAATTTTCATGTAGACCATCAAGCTCTCATTTACTTGGTGAATAAAAAGCCATTAACAGGAAGATTGGCCAGATGGATGCTCTTGTTGTAGGAGTTTAACTATAGCATTGTGCATAGGCCTGGAAAGCAACTTGATATTGCTGATTACTTGAGCAAGCTACAATCAAGGGAAGCTCCGACCGGTATACCAGATGAACTTCTTGATGTAGGCATTTTTATGGTAAGAATTGAAGAACCACCAAATTGGTATGATAAAATGATGTTCTTTCTTACTGATGATTTGATCCCTGAAACATTAATGAGGGATCAAAGAAATAAACTTGTTTTATAGAGCAAACCTTTCCTACTAATTGATAGTGTTTTGTATAGAAGAGGAATTGACCAAGTGATTAGAAGATCTATGCAAGATCATGAGCAAAAGGCTCTCAGTAGTTGAAGCCCATGGAGGACCAGCAGGACACTTCTATGGAGATATTACAGGTAAAAAGATTTTGCAAGCTAGTTTGTGGTGGCCATGGATGATTTTTTCAGGTTAGTTTCATTCAAAAGCTAAACTTTTATATTGGTGTCAAAATTTTGTATGCCATAATAAAAATAAATGTTTAAAACATTCGCCAGGATTTGAAACTTTTATGCAAAAGAAAAAAAATCACCAAGATTTACATTTTTTCTTCAAAATTCTAAAGAAAAAATATAAAAAAGTACCACATTCTATCAAGATTGTAAAACTAAAAAAATGAGCTTGAAAACTTTGGCCAAGTTTTTATATTAATATATAAGCATAACTTCGATAAAAACATCCCTGATGGTGGTGACCTATAGTTTTAAAAGATGCTCATAATTGGGCCAAATCATGTTTGCCATATCAGAGAGATGATAGGCCAATCAACAGTGTGATAGGATGCCCCATCAACCAATTCTCCCCTTGGGACCTTTTTCAAAAATGGGGACTAGATTTTAGTGGACCCATCAAACCTCTAACAAAGTTCCAGGTAATCAATATATTTTGGGTGCCATTGACTATTGTACAAAATGGGTTGAAGCTGTAGCACTCAAAATATGCAAGGCTAGGACTGTGGCACATTTCCTTTATGATAACATTCTGACTAGATTTGGTGTTCCTATTGAAATAGTGTCTGACAGAGGGACCCATTTCATCAACAAAACAATTAGGCAGATGACTGAAATGCACATGATGTTGCATAAAAAGTCTACAGCCTATTACCCACAAGCCAATGGGTTGAGGATGGCAGTGGTGCATCTAATGTCACTCTCTATCAGTAGGCCATTGGCCGTTTGATTTATTTATGCCATACCAGACACGATCTTCAGTATGTTGTCTCATAGTTGAGAAGATATATGCACATCCCCTCTACACATTATTGGTAGGCCGTGAAGCGTGTCTTCAGGTACCTCAAAGGCAATCAGTATTTGGGCCTTCTCTATGAGGCCAATTCTTCACTTGTCATGCAGTAATTGGGCTGGTTGTTCTGACACCCATGTGTCACATAGTGGGGCAGTTATTTCATGCTTGGTACTTGATGCATCTCTTGGTTCAGCAAGCAAAACACTAACAGGGGGTCGAACTGTCATGAAAACAGACTGTCAAACAAAGCGACTCATAAATCTTTGCTGTAGTATCTGATTCAAGGTGTGATAACACAAAGACATGCTCTTGAAGAGAGCTTTGTGCTGATATAAGTTTCATCAAAATCGAACTAACGAGTGAAAAGTTATGAGCAAAATACTAACAGGGGGTCAAACTCTCGGGGGGGTCACTCATCATATGTAACCCTATCACGTGAGTTCAACAAAAGGATTTTTTTGATTTCCAAAAGACTTCAATAGCACCATGACTCCACCAAAACCAACACAATCTATGCCATGCATATTGGATTCTCCGTACTAACTGAACTGCCCAAGAATGTACGAGGTATTAACCCAGGTCATGTCAACAAGCCTTTTCCCTTGGATAAGGCTCTTACTCCCACAATCGCCATCCTTGCTGACCCTTGCCCGACAAACTCCATGATGGAGTATAACACCCGCAGTGCCAAACACAAGATCAACACTTGTCCCTCCCAATCGCCAAAATGCATTGCTAGTTTCCTGCATGCCTGACTGTCAATCACCATGATACATTGATGCAAGCTTCTCCCATGCGAACTGATCTACAAATGGTGCCCAAGAGAAGCCATCGGCTCACACTTCCTAGTGCCTCAGAACAGCTAGAGTCAACCCTTGAGCTCTTAAGAAATGCATCGCTCCTCGACGTAGACATGGGTCGCAAGAAGTCTGTCACCCCTGCTCGCAAAAGCTTGCATAGGAGCCCAACCAAGGAAAAGGCTATACTCATACTGGACCCATTGGAGACTGAATCGGAGGGAGAACCACCCACAACAAGACAAAGCACCCATAGACGCGTGCACAGATGCGTTTCATGAACTAAATAAAAAACTTACGGGCGCGTCTATTTGCGCATCTATTTACATGTCAGGAGACCCGCGTCTATTAGTGCATCTATATATCAGACTTACGCGCGTATAGACGCGCTCATACACGTGTAAATAGACACGCAAATAACATGTATCTCCTCTGCGATGGTGGCGGTGGTAGGCTGTCTCCACTGGAGTAGGGTATCTGCCCACGATATCAAGCTGCATGACCGCGATACACTTTGTGGAGGGATTAGTACAAAGAAACAACCAACCTCCTAATAAACTACATAAGCAATATAATTTGAGATCGATACTTACAAATTGGGCCTCCCATGATTCAACACCCCCTGCTCCAAAATGCGCGCTCCCATACTCCTCCATCTGGATCCTCCGTGCCTCCACGTGCTGCAGACTGGGCTCCTCCCTCGCTGACTTCATTGCCTTCTTCCACTCACGCTTCTGAGCGGTGTGGGGCGGGCCCCTTGGAGGTTGACCTGTCTCAAGTCTGGCAAGCTCCGCTAGTGCCTGCCTCTTAAGGGAAGATCTTTTATTGCTAAGTATCGTAACAATCTTTGACTTGGCCCATTTATCTGTGAACTGGCGATTGGGGGGGTTAGGATACCTAGAGCGAACAGTAGCGAGGGTCTCATCAGCCAACCTCTTTGGGTGGTCTTTATAGTGGATAAAGCAATCTCTGTAATTGTTAGCAATTACAGAGCGCATGAAGGCCATTACATCCTTCCCCCGCGCATCCATCAAGATGCCTCCTGTCTGGGTGATGTCATAATAAATCGTACCATCACCCAGAGGCACGTCTAAATCATCGGAATCATCATCCTCGGCCTCACTGCCACATGGCCCAAAGCACTGTGCCATGCATTCGCCACCGCTCTCCCTGCTACTACGCCTGCCACCCTGTCGTGTCGAGCTTGTACGCTGGCCACTCGTAGCTGGGGACTGCGTGGGACTACGCTGACCACTCGTAGCTGGAGAACCGAGTCTCGACGGCTGGGGAGTACGTCGACGGCTCGCTGAGGCAGAAGGACCTCCTGAAGGCATGGGGGAAGGGGCATAAGACGGGATGGCAGAAGGGACATAAGACGGCATGGGGGAAGGGGCATAAGACGGTATGGGGGAAGGGGCATAAGACGGGGCATAAGATGGCTGTGCAGAGTCCGCTGGGGTGATCTCAGGCGGTGTGGGGTGGCTCGGAGTCTATACTGCCGACTCCTGGGGAGTGTTAAGGGTACCCGTCATGTACCCGTATAACTCTGCAGGACTAGGAGGGTGCCCTAAAATATTATATAAATCCTTCCATATCGATTCACGCGCATCAGGTGAGCTAGAAGCACTTCCTCCCCACATGTTAAACTGGAAAAAAATAAACAAATCTATTACTTTGGGAGCTGAGAAGAAAGGGGGGAAAAAAAAAAAGAGGCTCTGTCAGAGCGCGTCTATAGACCTGTCTAATCTTCGCATCTATAAACGCATCTAACAGAGCATTTAACAGTTCAAGTAAAAGCGCGTCTATCACCGCGTCTAACAGACCGTCAAAACATCCGTCTAACAGTGCGTTAAAAAGCGCGTTTAATAGCCCGTCCAAACATCCGTCTAACAGCGCGTCTAAAAGCGCGTCTAACAATTCGTTTAAACTTCCGTTTAACAGATCGTCTGTTTGAGCGTCTATATCCACGTCTGTGCATGTCTGTAGCAAGCCAGACGCGCAAATAGACGTGCCTGTAGATGCGCGTTTAGACGCGCCCTTAGACGCCTGTATACACGCACTCTGACAGTCGAGAATACTCAAAAGTGGAAAAGGACGTTTCGCCCGACAAAAGAACGTGTCGCTAATACCTAGATGCTGCGTTTCGTGGATGCGAAAAAGTACAAAACTGGAAAGAGCAAGCAAGAACAACTTCAAAAGGACTTACTTGGAAAAAGGTATGGAAGGATCTTTCTTTTCCAAACTTGTTTCTTCTCCTTGTTTGTACTCCTCCTCTTCTTTAGGCTTGGAAGCAAGCTGTGTAGGTACGGTCCCTTTGTCTTGAGTGAAAGCTTGGAACTATGTGTGTATGGGAGGCTCTCTCTTAAGCTTCGAATCTATAGAACTGCTAATAATGAAGGAAGAAAGCCGCTCGCGAAGTTTAGGTAGTTAAAAGAAAAGCAAAGCGAGCGGCACGCCGAAAAGCAGGTTTAAAAGTCGCGGGTATAGTCGCGTCTATTAGCGCGTCTATAGTCACGTCTGAATACATAGAGTAAGCGCATCTATAGGCGCGTCTATTAGCACGTGTACAGGCGTGTTTAAATACATAGAGTAGACGGGCATTTAGACGCGCAGGTAGACGCGACAGTAGACGCGACGATAGACGGGCATTTAGACGCAACACAGAGTTTTTAAGTTAAGCATTTGAAGAAGAGCAAATTTGGTGGGTTGTTTGTTTGTAGGATGTCTCCATCTTCAACAAGCAGCTCCAGTGAGGATGAATCCCTCCGTATCCACCATCGCGAAATGTGGTTGGAGCAAAAAATCAAATGTCTGTGTGATCGATGTCGAGGAAACATGTATCGTGCACGCAGGATTACGCTCAATCATATCTCAAAGTATGGAGAATGGGATGTGACCGTAAACAGGGTAAGGATTTGGAAGTTAAGGTTGATTGAGATACCTATGGGTGTTCATATGTTTGAGTTATAATGATCCCGTTTTAATTTGATACAGGATGCAGTGCCACACCCGCACATGTTACCCTATGCCCGTCGTGAGGAGGCGAAGCGTCGGCGATATGAGGTGGGATCTTCAAGAGGGACCGTTACGGATGCATGGAGTGATGGTGATAGTAGCCCTCCACCATTACCTCATGAAGCCGTGGAGGAGGAGGTGTTTGATGATATGGTGCGGGATTTATATGTCCATCAAGGGAGGGATAATAGCATGGAGCAGGATTATCTTTTTACCGCAGCATCGACTCCACTGTTTGAGGGGTGCACATTCTCTGTTCTACGTGCCTCCCTTGAGTTACTAAACTTGCAAACCATCTATGGATGGAGCAATGCAAGTTTGAATGCATTACTCAAGTAAGCTTTAATTTAAAGTCGATTTTGCAAACATGATGAATTATGCGCGTGGGTCAATTACTCGAATGCTTTTCCTCATTTATGGTCTTCACGTGCAGGCTATTGTGTAAAATGCTTCCAAGGGAGAATAAATTACCGGCCTCAAGAGATATGGCAAGGCAACATGTGACCTCTCTTGGAGGATTAGATTACAAGCGCATCCATGCATGTGTCAACGATTGCGTTTTGTTTCGTGGACTACATAAGGATGCAAGAGAGTGTCCTACTTGTGGAGAGGCAAGATATAGAGCAGATCTCAAAACCTTGGACGTGCCTCGTAAGGTATTGCGACATTTTCCCATAATCCCTCGCATCCAACATATGTTCAAGTGCAAATCTATTGCAGAGCTCATGTCATGGCATTCCTCCCATCGATCAACCGATGGCAAGTGGAGAACTCCCGCGGACTCTCCTGTGTGGAAGCATATTGAAGACACATGGCCAAGCTTCAAGGAAGAACCTAGGAGCTTGAGACTTGGATTGGGTATGAATGGTGTGAACCCATTTGGTCTCAAAAGCACGTCTTACAGTGTATGGCCAGTGGTATTGGTGAATTACAATCTTCCACCCTCTATGGCTATTAAGAAAGGACATGTCATGCTGTCCCTTCTAATTCCAGGGAAACATAAAGTCAAAAACCCTGATGTTTATTTGGAGCCTTTGATTGATGAGCTAGAGATACTTTGGAGAGGTATCGAGGTGCATGATGTGAGCAGGCCTCCCTCGTCACGAGACTTCAACTGCAAAGCAGTCTTGATGTGGACGATGCATGACTTCTCAGGCTATGGCGAGTGTTCAGGTAAGAATTGCATTTTTTAATTATGAATAGGCAAGGACGTGGCACCCTAAACCCACCTTCCACTCTTAATTGCATCTATTGTTTCAGGTCTCACTACATCGGGTTACCATGCATGTTCTGTTTGTGGTCCTTCGCTAGTTGCCTCACGGGCAGACGCATTGAATAAGGTCATCTATGAGAATCACCATCGATTTCTCCCACCTGATCATCCTAGATATGTTGCCCCTTGGAATGAAGTCCTCCCACAATCACTCACCATGGGAGATTGGATGAGAATTTGGGACGGATCCACGACTCCTCCACCACTTGGCATGAGCCGGTAAGGATTTGTAACTATTGGCTGGAAGTAAAGATTGGCTATATTGGTTGAAAGTGAAGATTGCACGCTAACACTTTATTTTGTTTAGATACTCCATCTTTCATCGTTTACCATATTGGTCCCACCTCAAGATCAATCACCTGCTCGATCCCATGCATATCTTCAAGAATGTGGCATCTACCATTTGGGAGCATTTGAATGGGACACGAGATTCGGCAGGCATAAGGGAGGATCTACGTACCACAGGGAGGATGCGTGAAGCTTGGCCTCAAGAGAGACCAAATGGGCGTGTTTTTTTACCTCGTGCACCGTGGATGTTATCAAAGCTAGAGATGGCGACGGTGAAGCGTGCTATTACTACAATTCGTACTCCCACTAGATGCATGAGGTGTTTGAAGGGAGCCTTTACAAAGAGCAAGAAAAGAGGTGTAGAGCAATTATATGGCTTGAAATCTCATGATTGGCACAAGATGCTCCAAGTAAGTATTTTATATGCATAATATCTTTTTCCTTTCAAATTTGTGAGTGAATAGCTATAAGCAACTAATCAACCACCTCCTCGCGGGTTCAGTTCATACTACCTACTAGCATTTCACGTAGTGCATCAAAGGACGTGAAAGATTGTATTTACAAGATGGGCGAGCTTGTGAGGTATGTGAGCTCAAAGGAAATAGATCCCACCACGCTTGAGAATGCTCGAGTTATGTCAGTGGAGGCGGTTTGTTTAGTGGAGGAGACATTTCCACGTTCTATTCTCACAAGCCAACTACATCTCATAGTGCATTTGGTGGATGAGATTGCTATATGCGGTACTATACATGCACGATGGTTGTTCTTCCTCGAGCGCTTCATGAAGACCTTGAAGGGCTTCGTGAGACAAAATGCAAGACCCGAAGGTAGCATGGCCGAGGGTTGGTTGGTACAAGAGTCACTTGTATATATTTCTGAGTTTCTTGTTGATGTGGATAGCTCTCTCCCACGACTATGGAGAGATGATAAAGACCTAAGGATGACCTCTATTGTGCTCAAGGAAGAGGACGCAACAAAGTAATAGACACGGAGTTGCGTAATAGTATCAACCTCTTTTGCATGCTTAATAGTGATGTGATGAAAAGATGGGTGACAAGATACGAGGATGCAAAGGCAAGAAGACAAGAAGAAAGGGCCCTCTTTCGTACACACCACGGATCTCGTGTGCCATACCCTCAGCGTCTAAGAGCACTTCCAAAGGATATTCATGTGCATTGGCTACTTGATGAAATGGAGAAAGCAGAGAAAGACGAGGGGATGCATATCACAATGGAAGAATGGGAGTATGCTAGGGGATGCATGAGCAAGGTCGGTATATAGAATGTTATGCATAAGTTAGGAGGTTTTTATAATTTAGATTGCTTATTTAATTGATTTTTTCTTGGTGTAGTGCACTATGTTCAATGCTATATGGTGTGAGGGCAAGCATTTTCGAACACAACGGATTGATGATAAGAGAAACACACAAGATTGCAGCGTCATTGCTAGCTTTGAGGGAGCCAATGGAGTCATGGATGATTATTGTGGCATAATCCAAGATATCATTATGCTTGACTTTCGACGCTTCTTTGTGTATGTTTTGGATGTAAAGTGGTTTAAGGACGTGGTGGAAAGAGGCCCTAATGCAACAATCAAACGCCATGCAAGTGGCTTTGTAACTATTGACTCCACAAAGTTTTGGCAAAGTAGGAAGGACACACTAATACTACCGCAACAATGTGAACAGGTACTGTGCACACACATAAAAATACTCGCTTTTAAATATTTGATGCAAGAAAAGTAACATGATTGTATTTGTGTTTGAATTAGGTTGTCTATCAACCAATGGTGGATAATAATAGGTGGTGGCATGTCATACCTATTATGCCACGTTCCAAAGTGATGTATAGTACATTTACTAATATGGAGTGTATGGAGGATGATCATGCCCATGGACGTGATGATGACCGTGATACAAGAGAGGAGGATGATCATGAGATAGGAGATATAGATATTGAGGCTGGCATTACCCGTGAGAACGAGCCTACCATTGGAGATCTTGATTTCGATGAGCACATGAGTGGCACAAGTAGTAGTGGGTTGAATGTATTTGTAGATCTAAACACTTGTTTGGATTTTAAAGTAGATAGTTTGGCAAGGGTTGATCTCATTGAGGATGAGATTGAACCGTAGCCCCACAATTGATATTGGCAAAACTATTTTACATATTGTCTCATTCTACTCATTTCCCTTAATTCTTGTATATGTGGGCTTGCAAAAAATTATGTGCTTTGGTAATCATGGGCAATGTTTGGAAAGCAATGATGTACACCAAAATCTCACTTTCTGTATTCTCTGGATCGCGTCTAACCCCGCGTCTAAATGCGCGTCTGAGTCTCAGTGTAAACGCACAAATAAACGCGCAAATACACGCGCAAATAGACGCACTAATAGATGGGATGTTAGACGGGCCCGTATTTTCTCAAGTCTAATGCGCAAATAAACGCGGTGATTGACGCGCAAATAGACAAGCATTTAGCCACGCTAATAGACACGCCTGTAATTTCTCTACTAGAGCAACGCCTATAGACGCGCTCGCTATTTTGCATGTCTACCAAGCGCATCTATAGTTGCTTTGTGTTGTTGTGACCCCTTCCTCTGCTAAAGAAGTAGATGCTTACGGCTAGCTTTGCAAACTTCAAGGTATCACTGGATCTCTCCAAACATCAGAAGTGGCTAAAGAAAATCGGTTTATTACAGTATGCGAGCTTTACCTTGGACAGCGCCCCAAGATGCATTGACACAATACGAGAGCTTCCAAAGAAGCGTAGGTATGCTTGTAGAGAATGTAATGGTTTCCCTGAAATTATAGCACAAATCTTTCGACTACCCATTATCAAAACAAGGAGGTTGTGTATAAGAAGGATCTCGATTCTGACATGCAAAAAGCATTCGGGCCACCAGAGATGCATAAAAACTATTTTTAAATCAATAATGTTCAGGATTTGAGAAGGCGCCAGCAGCTTGTTTAGTATTTGGAGAGAATGCAGTTGCTACTAAAGACAAATACTATGAGTAGGGATTCTTATATGATGCTGAGTGGAGCTGCAAAGGCGACAAAGATATCGTGGGTGCATCTGCTCCACTCATGGCTTATGAGCGAGATAGCCAAAAAGGATTTGAGCGCTTCAAATGCTCATTCCAAGATAGCACCATTTATTGCTATCTTATTTGAAATTTTTGACCAGATCGGTACGAGGAACTTGGAGGTAATCATTCAGTACCGAGAGGAGTGTATCAAAGCAATGCAAGACAACCAGCATGAGGAAGAAAAGACAAAGCTAGCCATGATTCAAGCTTTGGAAGATCCTAAGTACTCCAAAGATGAAGCTACTATGGCTGTGTATGGTCAATCTTTGGCAGAGTGCCTATGGGATATACCCTTAGCAGGAGAAGAGCTATTAGCTAGCCCAGTAGAGCCCAAATCTGCCAAGAAAATTAAATTAAATCCTCGGGAAAAATCCATGCTTTCAAAGATAGAGACCTGGAAAAAACTAGAGGAGGACATTGCTAGTCTATTGCTCACATCGCCTCCCAAAAGCCCCTTTGAGGCCTTTTCCCCTGTTCACAAATTGACAGACTTGTAGCAATCCCCAACACAAGATGTGACCACTCTGCTAGTAGTAGGAATAGTCTCCAACATGGAGATAGAACATGCCCTCATAGTCTTGCAGATCTATTTTGATAATTAGAGAAAGGTACAGATGTAGTTGCAAAAGCAAGTGCGGGAGTTGACAAAAGATAAGAAGGCAGTACACAAGTATATGCTTAAGCAGTCAAAAATGCAAAAGAAGTTCAACGACACTCGGTCGGAACTAGAGGCAATCAAGAAATAATATGCCCAATACAGAGAAGTGCAGGACAAGCAAATCTTGAAGCTCACTGCCCAAGTGAGAGTACAGAAGGAATGCCTGCCAACTATAACAACTTGGCTATAGGAAATGAAAGTATAATTTTTTTTGCAACTAGTCTAATGAATGGGTGCAACCCATACAAACTTATTTATTGAAAATATTATATTGAAGGAATGAATCAATGCATTGGAAGGAGTTGAACAACATCTCAAGGAGGTCGCAAAAGAGGTAGATGGAGTTTTCTTTAGCTCCTCCGAAATCAAAGATATGAAGAATCAATTTGGTAAATACGTCTAAAGACCTACGGTCAAATCTCAAAAAATGTCTGTTCCTAATTGCTCAAAGACCTTATGATGCCTTTGCATCTATTGCATATGCATACGATGTCATGGAACATGAATTAGAGACTTTGATCTAAAGCACAGGATGAAAAACAGAGGCAGATGTCCAAGCATGATGACACATCATTGTTTGATTTGAAAGCATAGTTTGAGAAGCCCACTACAACATACCAGTAGAACCTATCAATATAGTTGGATGCAAAGAACACCACATTCATGCTTGGGGGGGTCACTCATCCTATGTAACCCTATCACGTGAGTTCAACAGAAGGATATTTTTTATTCCTAAAATTTACAGAAATAAATATACATAAGGGACTATTTAAAATAGTTTTGGAAAAAATTTACAGATTTGTATAGAAAAGGGGTACATTTTATTAATTAAAAAATTTACAGATAAGGGATTTTAAGTATAGGTCTTGAACACATGTGATATAGAGGGTTTATACATAGTGATTCCCACGAGCATTCATGGATGCCACATAAAAGGACACAAAAAACACAACCACCCCAAGTCATGCCTTAGCCCCCGGTGCAGATATTGCAGAAGAACATGGAGCATTTGAGGAGGAATAAGAACTGAACAAGAACTACAAAGAGGATGCAGATGAGGTAGATCCAATTGTTGCTAAGGGAATAGTCATAGACCTAAACTCCACCCACACCATCAAAGTCTAGCTGATGGATTACTTCCAGTGAATGGTTAGAGTCCTCCACTTTTTTGCAAAAAAGTTTTACCATTGGGTGTGCCAGGTGTTGAGGATTACTCCTTCACCCACATGGACCTCAAGCAAGGAGGGTTAGTAGACCTCTAGTAAGGGAGGGTTTCAATAGCAAGTAGTAGATACTTTTGTAACTGTAGGGATAGTTATAACTGTCCCTAACAACACATTAGTAGTGGCCTTTTCCACCACATCATTTCTGGGACTATATTTGTTTTTATTGTTATTCGACAAAGATCGAAATACCATCTGATGTTGTTATAAGCTGGTCATTACCTCCTGCATGGGGGGAGTTGTTGCTATCTACTGTAATACAAGCTATATGCAATAATTCCACTCTTTAAATGATTGTCTCAGCTATTTTTATGCTTTGTACTGTCTCTTTCTTTTCTGACATTAGTCAAATTCAAGTTCGACCTTGGCATTCCCATTGCCAGGAGTGGATGTGTGTAGGTGTTTTTCAGTCTTTTGAAGACACCAATAATAGTGATTTGGCAGAGGTTTGAGGGGCTCCTTTGTAATCCTTTGAAGACCTAGTTTGAAATGGAATGATTTAGTAGAATACTAAGCAACAATTCATGGCCTCAGGTCTAGCACTAGTGGAGAAGCATTCCAATGTCCACATGGTATAGGTCATGAGTGCCCTTTTGTATCTATGTTTTTTATCCTCTCAGTGGACATTTCTATTCAAATATTGCTTGCACCCACATTGATCAAATAGGTGTTTGGAGGTTCTAGAGTTTTTAAGGAGTTTGGGGGGGTTTGAGGAGATTTAGGGAAAATATAGAGGAGTTTAAGGGTATTTAGGGGGGGTGTTTGGGGTTTAAGGGAATAAAGGGGATTTAGGGTTTAGAGTTTGGGGGAGTTTAGGGGATTTAGATGGGTTTAAGGGGTTTCTCTTGCCCTAATGATATTTTGTTTCATCATGAGTATGGAGATTTGGTTAATTTCCTGAAGTAGAGCACATAGCACAACAAACATGACTTGCTAGGTGAGACGACGATTCGAGTGAAAGTCTTGAGATATTTTCTCATCATCCCCAAGACACAACACATGTTCAGATGCAAGTCCATTATGCAACTGATGATGTGGCATGCTATACACAAGTCTACCAATGACACATTGAGGATCCTTGTAGATTGTGCTGATTGGAAGCACATAGACAACATGTGGCCGAGCTTTACAAGAGAGCCATGCAATTTACATCTCGGGCTTGAAATGTATGGCATGAACCCTTTCAAGTGCTTGTCCTACTTGTGCCAAGGAAGTACAAGGCCAAAAATATAGGTGTACATGACACTCTTGATCGAGGAGCTACAGTTCCTATGGTGGGGCATACGTGTCTATGATGTTTCTAGAGCTTTAAGGCGAGCCACAGACATTTTCTTCAAGGGAAATTTTGATGTGGGCCATGCATGTCTATCCAAGATAGGGGGAGTGCATAGGTTTCAAAGAAATTCATAATGGATAACAAAGAAAATTGACTTTTTCATGAATCAAGAAAGATGTGTGATGTTACAATCACTTAACACAAGATCATACAATTCATACAAAGAAGACATTCTATGCTCAAAAAGCATGCTAGCAACATCATTCCTTTGCCTTTAAGAAACACACGAGCATAGCCCTAAGAAAGTAGAGCTCCCAAGATTCAAAGTCATGTCGGGAAATAGGAGCCTTGGAATTACAACTTACTAAAGACACAAGCAACATTGCTACATGCTCAATATTGAAATGAGTATGCGATTGAGGCTCGCACCACTAAGAATTCCTAGGTATCATGTGCATTCAATGAATATTAAAAATCCTGTCAACTTACAAAAAATTTCGAATAAAACAACAGCTCTTTACTTTATGAAGCATCGGCTCCAATGCCAATAGTCACAAGTATGATCTCGTGATCCTCCATTGCAAGGCACCATCGTGGAGTGGACGTCGCTAAGCAAGTGTGAACACAACTCAAAGTAATCTTGATCGCAACAACAAGATGAGAATACATGTATGCCTCATGATCTGCCATGTACTACTGGAACTCAATATAACGACCACGCCTCTGTATCTGCTGAAAATAGTAGCCACCTACAATCATGCTATGAGCATCAAAGTGCATCCCATGCCCATCCACTGTATCCTCATTCAGCACACTCTTCACCATAGAGCATTGCAACAAGTAATAATCCACACCCTCCTCACTGCCCTCCGGAGCAATGACCGCGAATATATCACCAATACGCAACATATATGTAAGTTGGACATAATCTCTAGAGGAACTGAATCCCGCATCTTGATCATCATGTACCTCCTCCCAACACTGGAAGGGAGAAAGCACTCACCATGCCCATGGATCGGCCCATGGTATCATGGAGCACCCTCCCCAATCATCATCAATGCATGCGGAGCAAAAACATGCAAACCGTCGAGAAAAGATCACAGGGTGAGACTCACCTATGCTCTTGATGGAATGGAAATCAAGAGTGCCAGACACTGAACGACAATCAAAAGGCCTAGACTAATCAATACTCCCAATGTCCACACACCAAAAATACCAACTCACCACCCTATCGTCACGTGACTGAAATGAGGAGATAGCACTAGTGGATAAGTACTGGCTGCAGCACCGCACCACATCATGTGCATCCTTGAAGTGATTGGCAGTGTGACACAACTGGTATCGATGCAAAGCACGCTTCATCTGCACCATCGTGCTCCTTAGGGGGGTCACTCATCATATGTAACCCTATCACATGAGTTCAACAGAAGGATATTTTTTATTTCTAAAATTTATAGAAATAAATATACATAAGGGACTATTTAAAATAGTTTTGGGAAAAATTTACAGATTTGTATAGAAAAGGGGTACATTTTATTAATGAAAAATTTACAGATAAGGGATTTTAAAAATAGGCCTTGAACGCAGGTGCTGATAGAGGGTTTATACATAGTGACCCCCCCGAGTCGTGCTCTCCCCTATCGTGCCCTATCTCGAAGTAGCTGTGATCAGAATGCCTGTCTCATGGTGCCATCTGTAGAACCAATAAAACCGTCTAGTAGATTTGAACTGACCACCACAACTGTCTGACCAGATCCAGAGCCACTGCCATGTGACACCGTGATCCCTCAAGAAACTATCATGCAAAGTGAAGTAGTCCTGCACAAAATGGGCATCATGCAATCGATCATCGTTGATGTAGAAGTGATACTCTCACACAATGACGCGTGAGTCCATGGTGCTATCAATGCCATCCACATGAGCCTGTGCATGATGATAGCTAATGTGCACAAATATAGCAACCTGCAATATGACACGAAAAAAATCAGGGATGTGAGAAGAGCAGACTGCGACGAAGCTAGCATAAGATCACTAAAAAAAGACTGCACAATCTTGCTAGTACGACGATGGATAGTGGTTTTCGACAAGTTACGCCGTGAAGCAACACTATTGCTGCAAGGTGGGGCAAGGGGATCAATGGGACATGGTAGGGTGGATGTGAAGATAGTGGGAGAGAGTGAAGGAATCTCACTTGCAGCTTTCTCACATGCACCATGGGGGAATACACACACAAGTGGGGGCTGAAAATAGTTCTCCTCTTCTTAGTTGTGAAAGCCAAAAGAACTCTAGTACAAAGAAATAGAAGAACCCTATATGTGGGTCTCAAAACCAAACTAAACTAACTAAGGATGCATACTAACTGAGCCACAAACTAGAGTAGATAAGGATAGCTGTCATCCAGCTATTATTCGTGGGTGGTGTACCAATCGCATCTGCAGCTAACAAGTCGGTGACATAAATGCACAATAGTCACCCTGGCATATCACGAGTGGCGCTCGATATCTCAACACTCCCCCTCAAGCTCAATCCCAATTCTTGCACACCAAGAAAGTCTCTGAACTTGCACAGCTTCTCTGCACCCAATGCCTTCGTGAATATGTCAGCTACCTGATCCTCTGTGCTGACATAAACTAGATCAATAAGACATAGTAAAACCTTCTCCCACACATAGTGATAATGCACCTCAATGTGCTTTGTTCTAGCATGATAGATTGGGTTATTTGCCAAGTGTATACTGCTCATGTTGTCACAATAAATGACAACTGGCCCATCTGTAGACTGATGCATATCATAAAGTAGCTTATGCAACCAAGCTACCTCACATGCAGCCATTGCTGCACCCCTGTACTCAGCCTCTGTGCTCGACAAGGCAATTGTAGGTTGTTTCTTGCTGCTCCAGGTGACTGCAGCACTCCCAAAAGAGAACACATATCCACTGGTAGATCGTCTATCAGAAGTACTACCAGCCCAATCAGCATCAGTGTATCCATGCAACTGTATCTGAAGCCCACTCTCATAAAATAGTCCATACTGCAATGTGGACTTCACATACCTGAGTATGCATCTAGCCGCATCCAAATGCGGTTTCCTTGGAGCCTACATAAACTGACTTACCAATCCAACAGCATAGCTTAAATCTGGCTTGGTAATAGTCATATAAATCAAACTTCCTACTATGCATTTGTACATAGTAGGGTCTTCCAGAAGCTCATCTGCATCTGTGCTCAACTTCACATTATGCTCCAAAGGAACTGAAATAGGCTTATAGCCTGTCATCCCATATTTGTACAGCATGTCCAATCCATACTGCCTCTGCAAGAGCTATATCCCATTTGGTGATCTAATCACCTCAATGCCCAAGATATAACATAGCTCTCCCAAATCCTTCATCTTAAACTTCTGCTTCAATAGCATTTTCACATGAAGGATATCTTCATCACTATCACCTGTGATGATCAAATCATCAACATAAATGACAAGCAGCATAATACCTTTCTCTGTTTTTCTCACATAGAGTGAGAAATATGCCTTGGAAATCTGAAAGCCAATAGTGACAAGATACTACCCATGCTCTAAGTGCTTGCTTCAAGCCATACAAGGCTTTCTTCAACCTGTAAACAAACTCAGGATGAATAGCATGAACATAACCTGGTGGCTACTCCATAAAGACCTCTTCTTGCAAATCACCATGCAAGAAGGCATTCTTTACATCCATCTGGTGTAAAGACCATCCTTTTGATGCAGCAAAAGCAATGACTGCTCTTACAGTTGCCATCCTTGCAACCGGACTAAATGTTTCTTGATAATCAATGCCATATGTCTATGCATACCCCTTGACAACTAATCTTGCCTTGTATCTATTCACAGAACCATCTGCATTGTGCTTGATCTTATAAACCCACTTACAGCCAATTGCATTCTTGTCTTTAGGCAAAGACACCAATTCCCATGTAGCATTTGCTTCCAAGGCATCCATGGCTTTCTCCCATTTTTCATTTCCCATGGCTTATTCAAAAGAAGTGGGTTCTGGTTCCTGTATCACTTTGACCATATAGGCATAGTGAATGGCGGTAAATCCATCATATTTCAGCCTATCCACAGGATACCTAGCTCTAGTAGACCTACGCAAAATAGGCTCACTTCCAGGTGCTCTCAAAACATCCCTGGTCTTCCTTACTCCAAGTGTAACAATAGAAGGAATACCCAACTCATCATCAATGCTCTGTTCTGAGCCACTGGATTCACCATCCACATAAGAGTGACCTGCATTCACATCAAACATGGGCTGATCTACCTTCTCTTTTCCTTTTCATGATACTTGCGTACCACTATCTGCATTTCTTTGAGGAGATTCTCTTGATCTCAATCTGCCTGTCCATGGCGAAGTATGTGAACCAGTGCTAGAGGACATTACAGGTCCACTGATATTTTGTGACTGTTGCATTGAATTCTATGCAACATTACCATTTTGTGCATCTACATCAATCATCACATTTACTGGTTTATACCAGCTGCTCATCTCATCAAAAACAACATCTCTACTCACTGTAAACTTATGAGTAGAAGGGTTATAGCATCTATACCCTTTCTGCTGTAGAGAATAACCAATAAAGATGCACTTCTCAGCTTTTGGATCCAACTTGGACCTCAACTCATCTGGCACATGAACATAGGCAATGCAACCAAAAATTTTCAAATGAGAAATGTCTGGTTTCCTACCAGTATACATCTCCTCTGGCATCATGCCATGTATTGCTGCAGTGGGAGTCCTGTTCATTATGTAAACTACTGTATACCAGCTGCTCATCTCATCAAAAACAACATCTCTACTCACTGTAAACTTACGAGTAGAAGGGTTATAGCATCTATACCCTTTCTGCTGTAGAGAATAACCAATAAAGATGCACTTCTCAGCTTTTGGATCCAACTTGGACCTCAACTCATCTGGCACATGAACATAGGCAATGCAACCAAAAATTTTCAAATGAGAAATGTCTGGTTTCCTACCAGTATACATCTCCTCTGGCATCATGCCATGTATTGCTGCAGTGGGAGTCCTGTTCATTATGTAAACTGCTGTAGCAACTGATTCAGCCCAATAATAATCTGGTAGATCTTTCTCATTTAGCATGGCCCTAGATACCTATCCAATATGCCTGTTTTTCCTTTCTGCAAGTCCATTTTGCTGTGGGGTATGACTGCATGAATATTGCTGCTTTATGCCATGCTCCTGCAGGAACCTTGCAAACTCATTTGAGAGGTACTCTCCCCCTCCATCTGACCTTAGACATTTTATTTGCAGGCCTGTTTCTTTTTCAACCATAGATTTAAAAGCTTTGAAGTGCCCAAACACTTGACTTTTCTTTTTCATAAAATACATCCAAACTTTTCTGCTGAAGTCATCAATAAAAGTGACAAAATAGTGATAGCCTCCAATAGATGCAACTTTAGTAGTCCACACATCAGAGTGGATTAATTCCAATGGCTTTTTACTCTCTTGAAAATGCCTAGGAAATGGTTTTCCTTGCCTGTTTTCCAAATTGATAGGCTTCACAAACCTTATGCATTTCTGCAACCTTGAATTTAGGCAATCCTACAACAATATTTTGGGCTTGCATTGATTTAAGTCGTTGTATATTAACATGACCAATGTGTTTATGCCAGATATCAATATCTGCAACTACAGCGGTCCCATGTGCAAACATTGCTGCACTCAATTCAGGCATGTCCGCATCCAACGTAAACATCCTGCCCTTCTTCTTTCCTTTTGCTATCAAGTGACCGTTATTTTTTATATCCTCAACAAAGCATCCATGAGGATTAAATCTGACCTGCAAGCCCTGCTCAACCATTTGACCAATAAAAACCAGGTTCTTAGTGATGTTCGGGACATGAAATACATTAGACAGGTATTTCTTTTTCCCATCCTGCATAGACAAAGGAATTTTACCAATCTGCACAATAGGATGTGCAGTATCATCACCAGTCTCCACAAATCCTAGTTTTTCCATTTTCCTTGCATCCTGCATCCACTCTGCATGACCTGTCATGTGGTTTGATGCACCTGAGTCAACATACCACACATCATTTCGTTCTTCTGCACTTGTCACAGAATTGGTCATGTGCTGCACCATAAATAGATGCTCATTTCTGTCATTGCCCTGTCTACTGGAGGATGCATAATTGCCTTGCTGCAATTTTCCATTCATAATGTCATACTGCTTTTTGTAGCAGTCCTTAGCCATATGACCCATTTTACCATAGTAGTAGCATTCAACATTGTTGTTTGCATTTTGGCCTCTCTGCCATCCACCACGGCCTCTTTGGCTCCCCCTGCCTCTAGAGTTACCACGTCCTCCTCCATAGTACTGGTTTTCTTGAGTTTGCTGCATATTCTGATTTCTACCACGGCCTACAAATCGGCCTCCTCTATCTCTGCCTCTACCTCTTCCAGCATTTGAGTAGAAGACAGTTTCTTTTGAAGTTCCTCCTGAAGAAGATGCACCCCCATTTCTCTGCTCTTCAGAAATTAGAAGAGCAAACAACTCTTCAAAATCAGGAAATTTTTCACGGATGGCAATGGATGTCCGGAACTGTGCATAATCCTTTCCTAGACCATTCAAGGTCACAGAAACTAGATCATCATCTTCCACTGGCGACCCAATGGAAGCAAGTGCATCTGCAATTTTCTTCACCTTCATGTGGTAGTCATTGATACTCAAATTTTCTCTCTACACATTGTGCAACTCTTGTTTGAGCTGCATTTTCCTGGCTTGCATATTTGTGCTGTACATTTTTGCCAAAGTATCCCATGCCTCCTTTTGCGTACTTGCATCCTGAATATGCACAATCATAGAATCTGAAATACTGATAGACAGCCAGTACATAACTTTTCTGGCTTTCTCATGCCATCCTTTAAATGCCTGCATTTCCTATTGATTGGGAACATTAGGAAGAACCGGTTCTTCTTCATTTCCTTGAATGAACTCCCAATAGCCTTTTCCAATAAGGAAATTCGTCATTCTAAACTTCCATGCCTGGAAGTTGTTCTTGTCAAGCTTTTCTGTGACAATATGTGAAAGAGAATCAGACGCCATTACATAACACTGAAAATAATCTGTCACTGCGAAAAACACAGCTTTTGCCTTACATGGGCAGATCTGCAAAACTAACGAAAGTGGTATTTGACCACACAGTCACTTCATAGTGACAATTTTGCATCAACAGGCAACAAGCATGATTCTGCAACTCCCAATATCTCTGCACATAGGCATACGATGCAATTTCTGTGGCAACTTTTCACCGACCAGCCGAGCAATGGTCGCACAGCAAAAATAGGGCCTTTTTCTGAGTGCCTGCGAAGAACTTCCGCCTTTAAAACGGGCCCCGAAATGGCCTCGAATCAAAAAAATAAAGTCACCTCTCGCCACACCGCGAAGGGCGTCTCAATCTAAGACAGTGCACTCTTGCACTTTTGCCTATGCTACCTGCAGAGATTTGCTCCCAAACTTGAAAAAGGAAAGCAACACTGGTCCTCTCACCAGGACACCACGAACTTGGTTTGCTTTCTTGAGCTCCTTACCACGAACAAGGCTTTGATACCATGTGAAGATAGTGGGAGAGAGGGAAGGAGTCTCACTTGCGACTTTCTCACATGCACAATGGGGGAATACACACACAGGTGGAGGCTAAAAATAGTTTTCCTCTTCTTAGTTGTGAAAGTCAAAAGAACTCTAGTACAAAGAAATAGAAGAACCCTATATGTGGGTCTCAAAACCAAACTCAACTAACTAAGGTGGCATACTAACTGAGCCATGAACTAGAGTAGATAAGGATAGCTATCATCGTGGGTGGTGTACCAACCGCATCTGCAGCTAACAAGTCGGTGACATAAATGCACAACGGTCACCCTGGCATATCATAAGTGGAGCTCGATATCTCAATAGTGGAGGGGGGGAGGAAGGCACCAAGGGGAAGGGGGGGAGGGGGAGGGGGAGGGGGGAGGGTGGAGGGGAAAGAGGTAGAGGTGGAGGGAAAAATGTTGGTGGCTAGGGGAAGGGTGGAGGGTGGAGGTAGGGGAGCGGATGACGATGTGGAGGGGGGGACAATGGAGGTGGGGGTGGGGGTGGAGGTGTAGGTGGGATGTAGAGGTGGAGGTGGATCGGTGGTGGCCGTGCCAGCTCTAGCTCTAAAGGCTCTCTTTCACTCGTGAGCCTTTTGCTTATGCTCCTCGTCAACAAGATTTGGGGGGGGTTTCCTACATCTTTCACGTCTACTAGCTCTACGGCTTTGAGAACCCATTCTCAATGAAAGTAGGATGGAAGGTGTGACAAAGTGATGGGGAGGCAAGAATGGCTAAGAATGGGTGAAACTGAACCAAAATGTGGTGTCTTATAGAATCTACTAAAATTCCGTTTGATTTTGTTTTGAAACTAATTTTTGTGGTCTACTAAAATAAGTTGATTTTAATCATATTATATATACATGGAATCCGATGTTAATTTTGAATATTTTCATTGTTTGATTTTATTTCAGTTTAATATTCACATAACATATGTCTCTAGTTTGATTAATATTTTTGTTAATGCAATTTGAGAATAACCTATGTGATAATTTGATTATTTTTCCACTTCCAAATACCTCGATCGTGGTCATAAACCATGACAATTTGATTATTTGATAAACCATGATAATTTTCCACTTTCAAATACCTCGATAGTGGTATTTGCCATGCCTCTATGTTAAAAATTCAAGGGTTGATTATTTGATAAACCATGATAATTTGCAACTTTCAAATACCTCCATCGTGGTATTTGCCATGTCTCTATGTTTAAAATTCAAGCGTTGATTATTTGATAAACCATAATAATTTTACACTTCCAAAAACCTCGATCGTGGTATTCTATGTTTAAAATTGAAGCGTTGATTACGTGATCAACCATGATAATTTGCCACTTCCAAAAACCTCGATCATGGTATTTGCTATGTTTAAAATTCAAGCGTTCCAAATACCTCTATCTTGGTTTTTGCCATGCCTCTTTGTTTAAAATTCAAAAAGCTTCATGCACTCAAATCACATGCATGTATAACTTCACCATGCATGTTGATGATGTGGCTCGCCATCATCATGATGTGTATACATGTGGCTGATGTGGCACCATGCATGTTGATGATGTGGTAATATGGTGTGGAATATATGAGGCTCTTTCATGACGTGAAAGTGTGATGTGGCATGATGAGTTTGCATTCATGAAGTGGTAGATTGACATGGTGATGTCGCAATGTTGGCGAGGTACGCCAAGGTGGCAAGGTGTGATGACATGGCTCCAAGAGTTCCTATGATGTGGAATGGTGAGGTGGCACATGTGGCTGATGTGGCAACACATGTGGCAATCTAAGGTGACATGGCAATGAGTGATGTCACATCTCCTTGATGACATGGCACCATGCGGTCTAACTATGTGGCATGCTAACAAGAAAAAAATAGATGACTCAGCCTTCCACATGGGTAGCATACACACTCCAAGGTTTGCCACTAGGATCGGTGATGCTCCTAACCTACCTCACCAAGCCTAATACCAAGCCTACCTTGTCTTGGTATTAGGCTTGGGTGGCCCTTTTTCCCCCACAAAAGGGAGATTTCACTTATGGAGGCGATAATGTACCCTTCCCTTACTCACATTTAACCAAAATTTTTTCCTCTTATTCATCACATGGAGGACTAAAAATATTAACATTTTTGAAATGTTTGGTCATGTTTAAGAATTACTAGATTTATTTTCAATATTCTTTATTGATCCTCTAAGGAGTAAAAGTAAAAATTAAACTTCAATGTCCCTAAATCTAACTGTTGGATTTGGGATTTGATGATTGAACCACACACCCTTAACTACCTACTAACCTTCCACCGAATTGGATTTGCTTAATTATTCAAAATACTAAAAAAATGTGGTGTGCTACTAAAATGCACATATTTTATGACTTTATTTATTGTAAATAATTATTTATAATTAGATAAATCAATCAAGTTAAGCTCTACATAATGTAAAGAGACCACCTACAAAGTTTCAATAACATTTAATCTAAAATGAGTGAGAAATTAAAAATTTAATATGATAATCTCTATTCGTGACAAAGGTATGACCGCCCTATGTGACCATGCCATGTGACACAAAGAAATTTTTTGTGCATGCATCGAATTTTCAATCAAACCATACCATTGTGTGCACAATAGCATGTGTGATGTTGTGTTTAAAGACTTTAAAGACTAGATCCATAGGGAAGTAGGTGAGATTTGCATTTTTGTGTGCCAAAAAGCTTGTTTTGAACAAAAAGTGGACACCCTTAGCTTGCTACCTCCCAATTATGACATTTTTCTTCTCTAATTTAGGAGGTGTAGCTCTTTCTCTTATGACATTTTTCTTCTCTAATTTAGGAGGTGCAGTTCTTTCTCCATGGTTTCGTTTCCTGGGTGTTTTTGTGTGCTCAACATGAGTTGTTATAGTTGACTTAAAACTAGCATATTTGCCTGCACAAGTCTCTTCACTAGAAAAAAAAAAAGAATTAATTGCAATTCTACAATTGGAAATTTGACACATGCAAAAGAAAACTACCTTGCGCATTTGCTTCCTGCGCCACCTCTTGGAAGCAATGCAAGGAACATCTTGGTGTCTTCTTGATAGGTGAATTCTTTAAAAGGTTCTCTTTTGGAGGTTTGCTAGGACTACCAAGAACAAAGAGAATTGAATGTAGGCTAAGAGGTGATGCAATTTTCTCTACATATGAACATGCAGAAGCTGCAGGAGTAACTAAGGAAAATAAAAGCTCAAACAAAGTTATATTTAGGTGCAAGAGAAATCAATGACAACTCCAAAGCCTAACTTCAACTTCAAGCATTACATATAAATGATTGAGAGAAACTATGTACGTAATCACTTCCAAATTAAAAGGAGAGGAAGCAAGCTTTTTCTATCAACATAGTAAAACAAACAAATCACGAACGATCGCTTCATAAAGAAATTAACACTTAAACTCCATGTCCGGATATATTGAAGACCAGTGAACAAACTGTTTAAGCTCAATCTCGGGATATGATGAAGACCAGTGAACAGAATGTCCATGAACTAAAACAATAGATAGCAAACCTTGCATTGAAGCAAGTCGACCAATAGGAAATTCCTATTGCAAGTGTGCAGAAGGTCAACAGTGAACAACAGCGTGAAGGACATGCATTCGTGACAGGAGATTCATACGCAAACAACAAACCTTGCATGTAATCAAATCAACCAAGAATTTCTCCTGGTGCAAGCATACAAAAGTTCTACAGAGAGCAGCAGCATGAAGGAGACACGTTGGTGCAAGTGTGCAGAAGTCCTACAGAGAGCACTAGCATGAAGGAGACGTGTTCGCACAACAGGAGGATAGTATAGTGGAAGTAAAGGAGAACATAGTGCAAAATACGAAATGACGACCTCCTTCTCAAAGAATAATGATGGATTTAGTACAAGAACTCTATCAATAAAAGCAAGGTCAGGATGAGCCTAGAGGTACAGCTTCAATTCCATTTTCTCGAAAGAAAAACGACTTGGTTCTTCAATTTTTGACCTTGGGAAGAACAGTTAGATGCAGAAAGCAGAAGAGGGAATTGCCGTGCGCACGACATGAATTTACCGTGGACAGGATTAGTTGCTTTTACAACGTGATCGACACGTTCAACAAAAGAAATTTTGGCATTAATAGGGGATGTTGGAGAATCCATTGCATCAAGGAAAGCTTTTGCTAAACCTGCAACCAAACATACGGGAATATGAGAAGGAAAGGAAGTAATGAAGTATGTTCAAATTGAAAACCAAAGTACGAGACGCTCAAAGAGAACCTTTCGCAAAAACACCTGCTTCCTCTGTTCATGTTTATATAATGAGAGACGTTTTAATTACATCTAACAATGATTCTGTGTTAGACAAAGCCATAAACACGTTTCCATGTTCTAGCAATCATACCTCCAATTGCCTAGCACCGGATCGACTATAGAGGGACTGAGAAGAAGACAAATATGTGCCAAAAAATCCTCCCGTATTAATTCATGAAATGTGCAAAGTCCTCTCATTAAAACCTTACCTTCTGACGCTTGTATTTCCTATGAATGTAGTCTTGCTGTGGATGGAAATCCTATGGGCAACCAGGGGTGGATCAATAAAAATAGATTGGACCCAAGCAACTTTCGTTGCTGGATGCATGCGTAGAATCCGCAGCTCCAACTAATTCGTATGGAGGTAAAATGATTACATAAAGTGTGCGTAGAATCCCCAGCATCACGTATTCACGTACCCTGTAGATGCAACCTGGACTCCAACTACCACTTGAAGATGCGTCAGATTCAATTATGCATGCCCAATAGAATTCTTGCAAACAGGAGTGTGGCCTAATGCAATTCATGCACGCATGGCATAAGTGTGGGCCAATCACATTTACTATGAATGACACGAAGTCATCCACCAATCAAAATGCTTAAAATTACAAAAAATAAAATATTCTCTAATTTAATTTCTACTTTTGAAATACGTTGCCATTGCTTAGGCTACCCTGAGGGCCAAGCCAACAAATTACGTTTAGTGGTTAGACCACTCCCTAGTGAACACTTCACTTGATGACAATTAAACAAATGTGGGCATGCCTTATGAATGCAATTCAACTTGTTATGTAGAGGATCCCAATGATTATAAATATATGGCAATAGGGAGCTTGATAAAGACTCCAAATAGGAATGGAAGCTTCTATCTATTCTATTAAGGGGGTGAGAGGCACAAGAGGCTGACACGTGTTGCCCTACCTACGTGGCAGTTATTTGGAGGTTTGGAGGGAGAAGGATAGAGGTTCGGAGATGGTTCGGAGGGAGAGGGAGAGAGGAGAGAGAGAGGGAGGAGAGCGAGAGAGAGAGGGAGGAGAGAGAGAGAGAGAGGAGAGGGAGAGAGAGAGAGAGAGGGAGGGAGGAGAGAGAGAGAGGGAGGAGAGAGAGGAGAGAGAGAGAGAGGGAGGAGAGAGAGAGAGGAGAGAGGGAGGAGAGAGGAGAGGAGAGAGGGAGGAGAGAGAGGGAGGAGAGAGAGGAGAGGGAGGAGAGAGAGAGAGGGAGGGAGGAGAGAGAGAGAGCGAGGGAGAGAGAGGGAGGGAGGAGAGAGAGAGAGAGAGAGGGAGGAGAGAGAGAAAGAGGGAGGGAGGAGAGAGAGAGGGAGGGAGGAGAGAGAGAGACAGAGAGGGAGGAGGGAGAGAGAGAGAGGAGGAGAGAGGGAGGAGAGAGAGAGAGAGAGGAGAGAGGGAGGAGAGAGGGAGGGAGGAGAGAGAGGGAGGGAGAGAGAGAGGGAGGGGAGAGAGAGAGAGGGAGGGAGGAGAGACAGAGAAAGAGGGAGGGAGGAGAGAGAGAGGGAGCAGAGAGAGAGAGAGAGGAGAGAGGGAGGGAGAGAGAGAGAGAGGGAGGAGAGAGAAGGAGAGAGAGAGGGAGGAGAGAGAGCGAGAGAGAGCAGAGAGAGACAGGGAGGGAGAGATGAGAGAGAGAGAGAGAGAGAGAGAGGGGGAGAGAGAGGGAGGAGGAAAGAGGGAGAGAGAGAGAGAGAGGGAGGAGAGAGAGAGAAGGGAGGGAGGAGAGAGAGAGTGAGAGAGAGAGGGAGGAGAGGGAGAGATGGAGAGGGAGGAGAGAGAGAGAGAGAAGGAGAGGAGAGAGAGAGAGAGAGAGGGAGGAGAGAGAGAGGGAGGAGAGAGAGAGAGAGGGAGGGAGGAGAGAGAGAGAGGGAGATGAGAGAGAGAGAGGCAGGGGAGGAGAGAGAGAGAGGAGAGGAGAGAGAGAGAGGGAGGAGAGAG